>NC_133619.1:247948021-248093456 GCF_048593235.1 Sminthopsis crassicaudata
ATTGATGTCTTTTTTCTGGAGTGCAACTCCCAGATTCCAGGGGGTTAAACAACAGAATATGGGGACTGCATGTGTTTCATAAATTTGGAATTGGAAGGGGACTCACGAGATCATTTAAGATTAGATTATATGTTCCTTGGGGGCAGGCTGTATGATAATTTTACCTTTCTTTGTATTCACAGTGCTTAGCAACAATGACAACTGAAAAATGTTTAATAAAGGCTAATGGATACCAATGGATTGATTCAATTTCTTCATTTGACAGATGCCCAGAGAGGCTCCTTCTGTGACTAGCCAAAGCAGTAGAGCCAGGATTGGAACACAGGCCCCTTGATTCCAAATTCACTCCTCTCCACAAACAGAGGATAAAACCTCTGATCCCATCCCCAAGCCTCATTTACACCATCTGAGGGTTGTGATGCTTTTGCTTTGGCTATGTTTTGATGTACTTGACTTGAACCTTCTGAGATCATGTCAGAATTTATCTACAAAAGGCTGACAGATGACAGGAAAAACAGTTCTTCAAGATGACCTTGCCTCCTATCAAGAAGGGATTTCTCTGGCAACCACACACTTCTACATTTCACTTCCAATTCCTTTCTACTTTTGCTGCTGAAGCTGTTTATCATTTATCTCTATCTCCTCCTGTGCCATAAGCTCTTTTGTATGCCTCTCAGCACTCAGGGCAGAGTTCTGCATACAGCAAGCACTAAATCTTTATTGAACTGAATCCATTTAACTTACTTGGCAAGGTTCATTTTTTTTAATTTTTAAAGGGATTTTGCTATCTCTCTGTTCTCAGAACATTTTAAAACTCATTTAAACAGAAGAGTTTTTAAATTAACTCATACAGTTGTTTCCTTTGGGGCATATATTTGTGCACCAGCAGTACCAATGGAAGAATATAGGACCAGATAGAGACTTCTGAACCTTCTATCAGCGGCACTTGGCTGCATCCTCAAAGCAGACTGCTCCCTGGGGGATAGGCATGGGCCTATAATAATAATTTAGGTGATACAGTGATTGGAATATTAGACTTGAAATCAGGAAGACTCATCTTCATAAATTCAAATCTGCCCTCAGATACTTACTAGCTGTATGATCCTGGATAAGTCACTTAACCCCGTTTACCTCCATTTCCTTATCTGTCAAATGAGCTACAGAAAGAAATGGCAGATCTTTGGCAAACCTTGGCAAATCTTTCCCAAGAAAACCTCAAATGGATCACTCAATAAAACAGTGTGTATGTGGTGTTTATGATTCAGAGAAATGGCTTCTCTATTACTCAATGAACTGACCCTGCTGAGAAAAGCCAAATGGCTATGGACCTTTGATGAAAACAAGCCTAGATTTGTACCCCTTTCTCAGTTTCTAAATCAAGGTTTATATGCCAGGAAGTTCTGTCTTATGTTATATTGTGGAGGATTCTAGAATGTATTAGCTAGCTAACTCTTCAGTACCCCTCAGTAAAAAATAGAAGCAACAAAGATAACTCAGTCAACATGATGTTGAGCTGTGACTCTATCCTTTAGACAAGAAATCATTGAATTACCTCAATATAATTGTTTTATAATTCAGCCATTCTTAATTGCCTCAGATTTCTGAATATAACCGCTGGGAAGTCAAGGCTATTTTATGAGAATGAATTACTGACAAGCTACCAAGCTACCAGTACCACAAATAAAAATACTTTTCACCCATATGCTGCAATGCTGTTTGCTTTTTTGGGTCATGTTACCTACTATTCAGCTTGACTTGTCTGAATTACTGGCCTGTAAATTCCTTAAGGGCAAGGACTAAGTCTTATTTCACCTCTGTAAATATAGGACCTAGCACAAAGCTCTTCATAAACCAATGCAAAAACCCCACAAAACAATCAACTATTTCTTAAGTGCTTGCTGTGTGTTATTTGTTATATTGTTCAGTCAGCTCAAGTCATATACAACTCTTGTGACCCCAGTTTGGGGGTTTTCTTGGCACAGTTACTGGAGTGGTGGGGAAAGGTTAAATGGGAACCAGATTAAGGAGTACTTCAAAATAGTTGTAAGCACAGTAGAGAGCTAGATTTGGATTCAAATCTTGCCTTTTCTAATTGAATAACCCTGGCCAAGGGATTTAATTAGCCTCATGAGTTTCCTTATTAGTAAAATGAGAATAATTATAATATAACACCTCACAAGGTTATTGTGAGGATCAAATCAGGTAAGATTAATAGATTGCTTTGCAAATCTTAAGAGCACTTACAAATCATCATCATCATTTTTATTATGCCAGACTAAGGAATTATTGCTTTTTATTCCAAAAGCAACAAGGTATCTAATTTCCACTCAATCATCCTAAAAAATAAATAAAAACTATTTAAAAGAGCAACATTAAAGAATACTATAAGCGGATACATACAGAGAACAAAGTATTTAAGGAAATGTAAAAGCTCTTTCCTTAAGAGCTTAAGGAAAACAGTTTGTTACTTTTCCCAATATTACTTCGATACTTTTTGATTTGTTACTGATTAGTTACTGATGCAACTAATATCTAGACAATTGCAAATAATAATAATAGCTAGCATATATAAAGTGATTTAAAGTTTCCAAAATACTTCACAAATATCTCATTTGAGCTTCACAACAACTCTGGGAAAGTAGATGCTATTTTACCCCCATTTTACTGAGGAAATTATTGGTAAACAGGTGAAATATTTACTAAAGGTCTAGTTCTGGCATAGGTTCACCTCCAAAACATCGTAGAAGGACCTGGAGACCCTACTTAAGTCTTACTAAGACTTATGTGTAAGACAGTGTGTTGGAATGCTTCTTTTTTAAAAATTCCAACAAACAATTGAAGAGGTACTCACCATTAAAAAAAAGTCCGAGAGTATGCTTTTTCTTAGAATTTCAAAATAATATTCATGGATATAATTATAGGCATTCACCAGACAAATGAGGATTAAGGGATAGAATCATTTTCAGACAAAATGTCTACCTTTTCCTCCATATACTTAAAAGATTTTCTCCATACTTTTCTCCATATACTTAAAAGATGATTGCTCTCTAGTTAAAGATGAGAACAAAAGTGTAAGTCTTAATCTAATTTAGGAAGTTCAAAGTTAGAGAATACTTACTTGGGAGGTTCTTTCATTGGTGTAGACTTTATAAAAGAACAAGAGAGTGCATATTTGTTTTGGCTGATTTTAATAAGACCACTTCTGAGGCAAAAATCCTATAATGACACAGACAGCGACCAATCATTAGTAGCCCGCACATTTCCTTCTCCCTTTCCCTCCAATCTGCCCATCCTACTAGCAAGCAGACTCTGTGCTATTCTCCTCAACAGAGTAAGTCTGAAGAGATCAATTCAAAGTCAGGGTTAAGAATCTGACCATGGTTTTATTGGTTCACTCAAAGTCCTCATCTATGCCCTTCTCCTCAAGGATAGAGTTATTTCCAAATCCATCCATCTACTCCTTTTCACACATCTGCCCCTTATTCTTTAATCTCAACATTCTTTACTTAGGTCAGACTCTTGTTATATTTTTCTCAGACTTGCTCTTTGCCAGTACTGTCACTTCTCTATTCTTTGTTGAAGGCAAATCTACTTTGTCCTTTTTTTAAACTGTGCTTTTATGTCCTTCATTTTATATTTCTCATTTTGTCTTCACCTATAGTTTTTCACCTCAATATGATGGGATATTTTCTATTCTTAATTGCACCTCAAGCGATCTTGCCTACATGAGAAAAATTTTGTTCTCTCTTCTAATCACCAGAATCCTTCCACCACAACCAACTACCATCTTGTATTTAACTACCTTGTCTTTATTCTGCATCTATGATATGTGATTTCTTCTTCCTCCCCCTGCCTTAGGATGAACTCAATAGATTTGTATCCCCAATGCCTACCACAATGCCTGGCATTTAGTAGGAGCTAAAAATAATTGCTTTCTGATTGTTTGATTAATCTTTCCCTGTGCCTTTACCTATGCCTTTAATCATTCTAATTCTTATATTTTTCATACTCTTCTCCAAAATCAGTGCCATCTGCCAAAATTTACTACTCTTCCCAAATAAGATTATTCCACCTGCTTAATGTATCCATGTCAGTATTATAATCTTAACAGTGAGAGCAATGGAGAGATTATATAGTGTTTCTGTGATCGTTTTTTGCTTCTGTGGATGGCACTTAACACAAGTTCTTAACCAACCAACCAATCTTGGCAGTGATTTTAATATATTTCAAAATACAACTTTACCTGCTTGGAGGTCAATAGAACATAATTCCATTTCCCCCTGCAAACATGGAATCCTCTACATGCAGCTAGTACCTAAGCTGATTATAGTACAGTTTTCTTAATTTCCACCATCAAGGCATCAAGGTCAACTGTTACGATGACAATTTCTCATATTGTTCTCCCTTTCTCCCACAACCTTCTTTAACCTGGTGTCATTGTGTTGATGAATGCCCACTTACTCTTCTGTTGTTACATTTCAAAACAGTATAGAATCTGTCACATGGCTCATGTTCACCAGGTATTGCTGTAATAATAGCTGGAACATAGAAATCATATCCTTTTCGTATCACAATTTTGGCAAATACATAGTCTCCAACCTGTACAAAAGAATATATTTTGGATAGAATAATACTCTTTTAGAATAAATGCACCATGTTTACATAAAGTTTAGGCAACATAACATTTTTGAAAAGTTTTAATTACCATACATGGAGGACAGAGGACCAGCCTCATGGCTGGAAGACTGTGGGCAAATCATTTAAATTCTCATGATTGTAGGTAATTCTCTAATATTATTTAGTTCCAGAAAAAGGAGAAAAGACCAACCAGAAGTGGTAGAGGCAGTTTCCTCCCCTGAGGTTTTCAAGTGAAACCATGTGGGCAGGCTCTATCCTTATGCAATAAAAATTAGTTTTTCTAGACTATCAAGCAGATAATTTAATAATTTCAGAGTACTCTCTGCTGGTCAGACTCTATCAGGAGCATTATATTAATTTCTGTAGTCACATTCAAACATAAACTAAAGTCCATCTAAAAGAAATGAATGGGACTTAACACAATAGGAACGGTTCAAAGAGTTGGGTAAATTTGTGGGCTGGAGAGGAGATGACTGAACTAAGATGAGATGGTTTGAATATCTGATTACACAATGGATAGAATATCCAGTCTGAAGTCAAGAAAACTCATCTTCCTCAGTTCAAAGCTAACTTCAGACGAGCTGTATGATTCTGAGAGATAACTTAGCCCCATTTGCCTCAGTTTCCTTATCTGTAAAAAGAATTGGAGAAGGAATGGCAAAGCACTATCTTAGCTAAGAAAACCTCCAATGGTATCATCCAACATTAGACATGACTGAAACAACTCAAAAACAACAATAAATAATGGATGCCTTTAATAATCACTAGAAGAGACCCTTAGAAGATTATATGATCCAAATGCCTTACTTCACAAATTATATAACTGAGATGCAGAGGACACATAGGTTGTAAATGACCAATACAATATCTGAATCCAAGTCCTTTGACCCTAAAAGCCCCTATACCACAAAAGGGCTGACATATTGGGAAAAGAACAGACTTGCCTTGAGTCATCATATCAGTGATATCCCCAACTGAAAGTACTTTCCTGGAGAATTTTGTATGGATTTCCTTTGCCCTTTAAAATCCACTTTTTTATTCTCATATATATCGTTAACTCCATATTCTCAATAGAATATACTCTTATTAAAATCAAGAACTATGTTTTTTCAGTCTTTGTATCTCCAGTATCTGTGACTGTTCCTTGACTATAGGAAGTCCTTGATTTGAACTAAAAACTGATCAAAGTTATCACAAGGAACATTTCAGTTGTCTATAAGAAATGACTTGGTAGCAAATTACAGGTGTCCCAAAATGGAACAGGTTGAATTAGAAAACATTTCCATTGAAATTCTGCTTTTCTAAGATCTTATCCCAGGCATCAACTAACCAGTAAGTATTTATTAAGCATTTACTATGTACCAGGTAGTTTGGTAAGAAAGGAGGCCAAACTAGAAATTGGCAAAGGTCCCTTACAATTCTGAATTCAAAACTTTTGACAGACTGCTCTTCAACCACCACCAACTCACCAACCAAAAAATATAATCAGAAAATCATTGTGAAATTTTAACTTTCCAAAGCTTGCTTTTGCATCTTTTTTACATCACCAATTTGCTATTTAGAATTAAGGTATTATAAGGGATAGGGGATAAAACCCACTAAATCTTTTATGAATTCATAACTAGATGATACTATAAATTTTATCCATCCAAATATAATATACACTTTTGAGGGCTGATTATGTTTTAAGGTCTAGAAGGTATAGCTAATTAAATTTAATGCCAAGGGAAAGCAATAATTGCATTGGTCATAAATTACTTTTAATTTTAACATAACTTTAACATAAAAGTTAAGAAAAGATAATAAATCATGGGTAAATTATAGTCCTTCTATTATCCTGTATTTTGTTGGAAAGAAGGTAATTCTTTCTAGCAAGGCAAGTCAATATGCTCATATTTACATTATATGCATTAATTAAACATCTATAAATTAGCAAGTGTAAAATGATAACTTTGAGTCACATAAAGAGTAGCTAATATTTCTTCAATAAATAGTCATTAAAGAATCATATTTTACTAAAGAACACAAGTGTGGTGTGTCATCAGGAGCTTTTATGCTGTGTCAAATGAACAGAATGAACAATAGAAAAATGTGGTTTAAAAGAATTGCTTGTTTTCATACCTGTAAAACCGGACAGGGCAAGGTACCTCCCATAGGTGTAATGAATACAATGGGCACAGCTTGAGCATCTCCATATTTGAACTGCACAAGTGCATGTGTGGGGCTAACACATTTTACCACAGTGCCTGAAATGAATCAATTAAAAAAAAAATTGAAACCTACATTCTACATACTTCAGATAACTATGAATTCTGTTGGTCACTAAATAAGCACTTAGTCTCTAACATTCTTTTTATTTATACATGTGGATAAGAACCACAGAATCTCAAATTAGAAGGTTCTTCACAGACTAATATTTAGTATTTGCTTGCATATGGGGATCATTTCCTTCTTTGTTTTTCTATTTCCAGTATATAGCATAGCTAACACCTAGCATAGAGTTCAATACATGTTTGCTGATTGATCAATTAATGACTTGACATAGAGAAATATAAGCAGCCCATTTCCCTTTTGGACAGCTTTAACTGTTAGAGCGTTTTTCCTTACCTCAGGTGTTGCATTCATTATGGTGCAATGGAAAAGATTTCAGCAGAGACTTAAGAACCTAAGTTTGAATTTCCCCTCCAGTGCTTCCTACAAGTTTAACTTTGGATAAATCTCTTTGGGCCTCTAGTATTCATTTATAGAATGAGTGGATTGGCATAGCTCATCTCTGGGGCCCCATACAATTTTACAGCTATGAAGTCAAGAGTCTTTGAGCCTCTGTTTGACTTTCTGCCATTCCATCTTTTTTTGTGGAACCACATAAAACAAATCTGATCACCCTTCATTATGAAAGCCCATCAAATATTTAAAAGATACCCATAGTGTTTGCCCTAAGTCTTTTCTTCTCCAGACTAAATACTCCTTATATACTTATGTACCAATACACTTTTTTGGAAAAATATGTTTTGATCTACATTCAATTTCTATAATTCCCTCTGGATGTCAGTGACACTTTCCATCACAAGTCTATTGGAATTGCTTTGAATCACTTCATTGTTGAAAAGACCTAAGTCCACCAAAGTTGATCATCACATAGTAATCTTGTTGCTCTGTACAATGTTCTCTTGGTTTTGCTCCTTCACTTAGCATCAGTCCATGTAAGTCTTCCCAGACTTTTCTGAAATCAGCCTACTCATCACTTCTTCTAGAACACTAATATACCATAGCTTATTTAGCTATTCTCTAATTGATGGGCATCCATTCAATTTTCAGTTCCTTCCCACTACAAATATTAACATTTTTGCCCATATGGGCAAAGAGATCTTTTATGATCTCTTTGGAAATACAGATCCAATAGATATGTCACTGAATAACAAAGCATGCATGATTTTATAACCCTTTGGATATAGTTGCAAACTGCTCTTCAGAGTGGTTGGATCAGTTCATAATTCCACCAACAATGTATTAGTGTCCCAATTTTTCCATATCCCCTCCAACATTTATCATCTTTCCTGTCATCTTAGCCAATCTGAAAGGTATAAAGTGGTACCACAGAGTTATCTTTTTTAAAAAATTTAGTTTTTTTTTCATAGTTGTCTTAATTTGCATTTCTCTAATCAATAGCAATTTAGACCATTTTTTCATAGGACTAGAAATGACTTTAATTTCCTCATCTGAAAAAATTGTCTGATCTTTTTTCTTTAGAACTGCCAGATAGAATTGAACTCAGGTAAGAACCTTTGGAAGAAAAAATTATCTTTTTTTTTTTTTTTTTTTTTTTTTTTTTTTTTTTAGCCTTATACAATATTTTACAACTGGATAGGCAAAAGCCTTTTACAAACCTTGATTATAAAACATTAGTGAGAGGGGGAGGTACCCAGATAAATGAACACAGGCCTAGAGAGTTTCCATGACATGCTGAGCAGTAGCAAATATTTGGAGCTTCTAGATATAGTGGATAGGGTGTCAGGACAGGAATCACAAAAGGCTCATCTTCCCGAGTTCAAATCCCACCTCAGACATTTCCTAGCTATATGTGACTCTGGATGAGAATCACTTAAGTTTCTTTGCCCCAGTAAAGAAGGCAAATCTGTAAAAACTTGTTTTTTCATCTGTAAAAAGATCTTGAAAAGGAAATGACAAACCACTCCAGTATCTTTGCCAAAAAAACCCAAATGGGCTCATGAAGAATCAGACAATCACCACAAAGCAAATATTCTTCTTGATAAAAAAAAAAAAAAAAAAAAGGTTATTCACATGTACATGTGATCCCTTCATCTAGGTCTTTTTGCCTTCCACTTATATAATTTACAGAAGCTATAAGGAACCACAGAGGTCAGTCAACTTCAAACGGTTTCTGAACAGCAATCTCTTCTTCAACATCCCCAACAAATGGAATCAGCTTCCACCTAACAACCACCTGTGATAGGGAACTTACTATGTCCATTTTTGGAAAAGCCTATTTTTTATTCATCTCTTTTAGTATCCTTTACTTACATCAGTCTTTCTGGATAAAAATAGGTATTTTTCCAGTTTTGACAACTAGGAAAAGAAGCCTATGCTTTCCCCAGAATCCTTTTCTCCAAGCTGAATAAAACCTCTGATGGTAGAAAAATGGGAAAGATGACCAGGTTAAATAAACCAATGTGCCCTCTGTGCCCAAATTTACAACTAAAAATAATTAAAAAGCTAAAAATGCTGAATGTTCCCTTGTGGTGTACTGTAATCAAAGAGGGCACTGTAATAGAAAAAGAAAATTCCTGAGCTGAGGTTGAGGGGGTCTGGCATTCAGCCTAATGGAATTTATGCTCCCCATTAAAGGAGGTTGTAATTTTTAAGGGACATTTTAGAAACAGATATATTTAACACAGCAGCTACAGTTGTGCACAAAATTCCTTTCATAGATAGGAAATGTGTATACAAGTCCCCATTGTTCTCCAGAACAACACATCTGGCATCCTGACCATGACCACCCTCTTACAGCCCCATGTAGCCTTGGCAAACTGGGTTTATTTGCTACAAAAGAAACCAGGTGTTGATTTTCTGCCTTGACCCCAGCCCAAATATCTCATTTCGTTTAGTGTTATAAGGAGGCCAAGGTTATTTTTAAAAATCAAACCATTAGTTGATTTTCCCCCTCCCTAATTTTTGGACTGATATATTCAACTTGATTTTAAATGAGTCTAAATAAAAATAACCAATCAACTAAGTAATATTAAATACCTACTATATGTCAGGCACTTTGTTGGCTGTTAAAGAGATAAAAATACTTTCAGGTGGGCTACCAGGAAGGGATCAATTCAATTCAAATCAATAACAAAATCCAGTTAAACCACTCCTCCCTCCCCCAAAAGTGGAGCTTAGAGTGTAGACAAAACAAGAACTGAAGTTTCTGTGATGTTTTAGACACGGTCCTACAGTTACTTCCTACAATAGCCACGGGAAGTTGGTAGGTATGCAAGGGCAATCTCCATCTTACAGCTGTTGATAACTAGAGAAGACCAGTTACAAGCCTAAGGTCAGGTAGCCGATCCGTTACAGAGATTCTTTCATTAATCTTCCTACTCCAATCTGGCGTCTCTGCCTAGCTCAGACATGGCGTCTTACAGAGAGGGCTCATTACCTATAAAAACCAGTATGGTGTGGCTAATATAGAAATCACATATAGAATGGGGACTGTATGCTTGCCTTCTCCATGGATGGGAGGGAGGCAAGAGGGAGAGAATTTGGAATTCGAAATTTAAAAAAATGTTTAAAAATCCCCAATGATGCAATGATTGCTAAAGTGGAGGGAATATATTTTTCTGCAGATTAGAAAAGGCAAAGAGTATTCCAATAAGCTGATTATATAATCTTTTAAGCTTTACAAGTATTATCCTCATAACACCGTGAAATAAATTGTCCTCTTTAATTGGGGGTGGAGGGATGTGTAGGTCAGAGTAGGATGGTCTGGACCTAAGTATTTCCTAAGTATGTGAGAACCATTCCAACCAATCCAGTATCTCTTCTGTAAGTTATACTCCCAAGAAAATTGCCTGGTGGGATTGAAAGAATCTCAGGGCTCATGGTTTAGAGCTAGAAAGTTTGGAGGTTTTCGGTTTTCAAGTCCAAGCAACCTATCTTACAGATGAAGGAACTGAGGCTCAGGGAAATAAAATGAAATAAAACTTGCCTGGGGTCATGCAGCTGGTATGGATCAGGAGGAGGGCTTGAACTTTGTTATATTATAGCTCTGATCTCCTAAGGTTAAGAAATTAACCCTGGATCACACATCTGGAATCAGTATTAGACTCAAATCAGTATAGCCAGCAATACTAGATGATCAGGAAGGTCTATAGTCATATCCCATCTGTGATCCTTCTAGTTAAATGATCATGAGCAATGATTCAATCTCTCTGAACCTCATCTTCTCCATCTTTAAAATTAAGATAATATCTATAGTATCACCACCTGAGGCTTTTTGTTAAGATCAAATAAGGTCTTCTGTGTAAAAAACTATATATATAATATATGTAAATATATATTATATGAAATATAATTACATAAACATATATATTATAAATATAATAAAGCTAAACTATAGAAACTTAAAATGTTACATAACTGTCAATTATCCGTTTAATATATGGGTTAAAATCCTGGCTCTGACATTTATCATCTGTGTGATCTTGAGTTTGTTTTTTTTTTCTCTCCCTGGGTCTTCCTTTGCTCATCTGTTAAAGTGAAGGAGTGGAATATCTATAAGATTCTTTCCAGATCTAGGTCTGTTAACTGATAATCGGAGTCTCTATTTCAATTGGCCACACGGCCTCTCCTATTTTTCACTGTTGTCTAGGGAGACAAGCAATTGTGTGTCCTTCTCATGCCATCTTTCCATGTGGTGAGCAAATCAAACTACGGCATAGTTGGGAGAAGCACTCAATTCATTTAACTAACGATTGATGATGCCTTCTATTACATGAAAATCCTTGCTGTGGTCATGGAGATGTTTGAAATGTTTTTCAGTCATTTTTCTTGGTAGAGATACTGTAGTATTTCATCATTTCCTTCTCCAGCTCATTTTACAGATGAGGAAACTGAAGCAGAAAGGGTTAAGTGACTGACCCATGATCACTCTGCTAGTTAAAGAGTTTGTAAACCTTAAAGTGCTATTGATAATATAACAATTTTTACTACACAGTTTTAGCACAATGCCCAGAATGTTATAAGAACTTAATTGATTCTGGCTAATTGGATTTGGTCCAAACTCATTCTCTTGAGTTAGGATACCATTATCCCAATTACTCTCCATATTTTCTTCTGCCCTTACTAAACTAATTCATTAACACCAAAGATGATTTTAAAGTTTTCAATGAAAAATATCCTAAAAAGACCAAAATTCTTCAGATGCCTCTTCTCAATAACAATGATGCAGGCAAAAAAAATTTTTTCAAAAATCATATGAAGCTTAAAAAAGTCATAATAATATTCCAGAAAATTCAAGCACTTTCCAAAAAGCTATGCTTATACAGAGCAGATTTTTAAAAATAACAATCCAATTAAACAACCTTTTAGTAACTTGTTACCTATCAGATATTTTCAAACTTGATTAGATGCTTACTAAATTGATTTTCTTTTAAATTTTCCCCTAAATGGTTTCTGTATTAGGTAATCATGGACACTGAGGCCAAAACAGCTGCGGTTAGCTCTTGATGTCTGTCCATTAATCACATGAGAAAAGAAGTGAAAAAATAATTTTTAAGTTGTTAATATTAATTTAAGGTTTAATAAGGAAGAATGTAAAATCTTTTTCTTAGATTCAAAAATCAATTTCACAAGTGCAAGATAGGGAGGCATAGCAAAGTAGCAATTTGTCTGAAAAAATTTGTCTTTTAATTTTTAAATTTTAATTTGTTAAACTGTGGTTCACAATTCCATATGGGGTCTCATAACTGAATGCAGGGGTCACAAAATTATTATTTGTTATCGGGAAATATTTGATTTGTATACCTATTTTATATACTAATACTCCCAGGACTGTGTAAAAATTTCTCTGGTGAAAAGGTATCCTGGGTGGAAAAAGTTTAAGGACCATAAAAGCCAATGTGAGTCAACAGTATTGAGCAGCATGCAAGAAAACTAATGCTCACCTGGGTCTACATTAAAAAAGGAAGAAATTAGATGTTGATAATTCAGCCAGACTATCTTGGTCAGACTCATCTGAAATAGTATGTTCATTTCCAGATTACTAAACTTTATAAATGAAGTAGACTCATGTATTAATCACTTGCTGTGATCTAGGCTAAGCCCTAGGCTACAAAAAAAAAAAAAAAAAAAAAAAAAGGAAAAAGAAAAAAATGGTCTCTACCTCATAGAACTTAATATTCTAAAGGGGAGGCAACTGAAAAACAACTAAATACAAATAAGATGTGTATGTGTGTTTTTGCACACAGAGAAAGAATAAACTGAGAAGTGTGTTCAAAAGACAGACAATCAGTATGATAAAAAAACAAACAAACTTGGAATTCATAACATGCAAGGAATGGTTGATGGAAATAGGGAGATTCAATCTGGAAAGGGGGAAACTTGGGAATGAATGCATATGATAGCATTCTTCAAGTATTTGAAGGGCTGTCAAATGGAGATTAGAATTTGTTCTGCTTCAGGCTGAGGGGGATAAATAGAAAAGTAGCAAAGAGGCAAGTTTGGGTTTGATTTTAGGAAAAATCTGCCAGTAATTAGGGTTCTCCAAAAGTAGAATGGTTTACTTCAGGACTTAAATGTGTTCCTCTTTATTGGAGGTTTCCTCCAATGATTACTTATTGGAGTTGAGATGGGTAGGGTTGAGGGGGTTCCTTTTCATGCACAGGTTGAATATGCTCTACAATCCGGCAGAATTGGCTTCTGTTTCATTTTCTTAGTTCACAACTACTGTGCTGATAGGATATTTGAGCCCTTCAAATTTTCTTCTAAAAAACTAAAGCAGTACACTTATTTACTGTTTTTTGGTTTTTAACTGTAGAGAAAACCAGCCCTAATATGGGTGAGCATGGTAGGTAATATCTTCAAGTATTTGAAGGCTTATCTTATGTGAAGACTTATTCTACTTAATCCAGAGATTAAAACTAAGAGGAGTATTGCACAGAAAATAAGAGGCAGATCAGTTTAATATGAAGAAAGATTCCTAAGAATTGGGCCTACCCAAAGGGAGAATATTCTGGCTCTCAAGTCAAAGGAGGTCTTCAAAATGAGACCGAGTAATTTGCTTCAGATATGTTAGGCTAGTGTTTAGCATGGTTTCTGATACTTGGAAGGCTCTTAATAAATGCTTATTTACCAGAGCAAAGAGCAATGGCCTTGGAATTGGAATCTTTCCTTTACTATTCATGTGATCTTGTACAAGTCACTAAGCTTTTCCTGGCTTCATTTCCTCATCTGTAAAATGAAAGAATTGGATTATGGCCAGTGAGGTCCTTTCTAACTCAAAACATATGTTCCTATCATCTGGTTAACTTTGAAATCATTAAAAGATCTAGAGACTTGGAGGTCACGAGTCCAAGCCCCTCATTTTGGCGATGAGGAAACCAGGATTTTTCTCCTCCAAGGTTAGAGAGTTAGTAAGGGCCAAACTGGGATTCAAAACCAGGTCTTTGGACTCCAAATGCAGCATTCTTTCTTCTGGACCAATGTAGTCCTAAAATGCTGTGACTTGATGCTGAGCCAGCAGGTTGGAGTCCAAATTGCTTCAGCCTTGCTGTTTGGCTTTCAAATTATTTTCAATTGGTTTTCTAAACACCAAGCTGAATAAATCAGGAACAGCTTTTTCAACCCGTAAGAAGGTTTTCTACAGTTATGGAAAGAAAACATAGGTCCCAAGCATCTCTTCTCGATCTTCCCTTTGCTTCAAGACCAGTTTACAAGATATAAACTGATAGGGCCCCTTTTTTAAACCATGACTCCATATTTGTTCTCACAAACTAAGTTCCAAGGCAAATTTTCTAAGTTTACAAATCAAATTGTTCCAGTTGTCAGCCCCACATCTGCCCTCTGGGAACTGAAAAAAAAATCCAGCTGATATCTGTCTCTAGCTGTCCACCTTGGTAATAGATATTCTGGAATTACATTTTATCTGGTGATTTAGATTTACATTTTATCTGGTGATTTAGATGATGTTGCCAGAGGCCTAATACACTTTGTGCAGGACAGCTGTGCTCATCTGCAAATAAAACGCCAACTTGTCAGGAATCCTCTCCCCAACAGCAACACTTCCATCTCCCACTGAGGACCACATTAATGAGAAAGTCCTGGAATTCTCTGTTAAGAATAGATCTGGGTCCTGATCTTTGATCCTGATTCTTGAGCACTGATCTAAAGAGTTAACAATTCCAACCTGCTCAGATTTCCCAGATAATTATAGAGTTCATCTGCATCAGTCATCATGGCCTCTGGAAAGTTCCTTTTTTTCATAAAAACCCTTCTCAAAAGATCCACACATCTTTTCTCAGCCATTAGGAAGTAGAGCACCTCAAAGCCCAAGATTTTTGTCCTGAAGGTGAGCCTTCCCTCTCTCCCTCCTTAAGTATCTCAGGTCACTCTATATGTCTATTATATTCTTTTAATCAAAGCTCTAACTTGTAATATCTTTTTTTTTTAATCTGTGATTTATTTCATCAATGTGGAAATGTCTTTCACTCATTGTCTATTAAGTAATATCCAACTGAGAAGTATCTAAAGGCATTGAGAGGTTAAGTGATTTGCTTAAAGGTCACCCAATTAATATGGGTCTGAAGCAGGTCTTGAACGAGACTCCACAGCTACACCTCTAGCTTCCAAGGCTAATTCTTCTCATTACTGTCCCATGCATGGTCTAGCTTATTTGATTTTTAGGATGACAGGTTTGTTAACTTAAGAGGTCATTTAGCCCAACCTCTTCTGGAGAAGGAAATGGCAAACCACTTCATTATCTTGCCAAGAAAACTTTAAATGAGGTTACCAAGAGTTGGACAAGACCAACCAACAGCAATAAAAAGCCCAAACTTCATTTTAAGCCTAGAGAGATGGCTAATGATAGACATACATTTATGGCTATATGGCTATATGGGCTAATGATAGCTACTTAGAAAACAAACTTTCTTTGGTACCCCAACCTCTCACATACCTGGCATTGTATCTTGTACCAAGGAGGGCAAAATTGAGCTGAATTTTGAAGTTTTCAAGTTAACCATTAATCAATGTCAATTCATTACTAAGGGACCAGTAGCAAACAAATCTGTTGATTCTAGATGAAATCATCTGTAAAACTTTCTCCTCTGTGCAATCAGGAGTTTCAGCTATTAGTCAATATGCAATAGCACCAAACACCAATGTAGCCAATGAATTTAGACAGGTAGTCACATCACCTGTAATGAAGTTTGCCTTGTGCTAGGGATAGCATAATTATACTAAATTTACAGAAAACCCCCCAAACTGATTTGGCCTAAGAATTTTATCCTCCATGCACAGAAAAAGCTGCAAGTGCATGGTAAAGTGATAGATTTAAGTTTTCATTTTGGGGGGTTTTGGGGGGTTTTTTTGGTTTTACTTTTCACAGGAAGAGGGAAATACTATTTGAGCAGGAGAATGACAGGAAGATAGCCAACAGGAGACAAGAAGGTTTTAATAATCCACAAGCTATATAATCTGTTCCTGTGCAATTAAGAGTAAATATCCTGAGGATTCAGAGTCTAAATAATATAATGCCTATATTCTATGTTATCACATTTTATCTATCTTAGAGTTATCTTTTGCTATCTTTTGTCATGTCTTAACTCTTTGTGACTCCATTTGGGGTTTTCTTGACAAAGATATTGCAATGGCTCACTATCTTCCTTCCTTTTACAGATGAGGAAACTGAGATAAACAGAGTTATATGACTTGGCCAAGTTATATAGGGTCACACAGTTAGTAAATGTCTCAGGTCAGATTTGAATTTAGGAAAATGAGTTTTCCCTACTCCAGAATACCCGGGTATTCTATCCTTTGTGCCACCTAACTACCTTATTGTACCTTAGGAACTTTTAAAATGCAAAGTCTACCTGGAAAGTAAAAGCCATTTTCCTCTGATCTTGCAATGACCTTCTGGCCTTTGAGAGGATCAACTCTCTTGTTTTTAAATTTCTTCCCTTGGCTTTGTTGTGATTTCTGTAGGATTAAAAAAAAAAAAAAAAAAAAAGCAGATATAGAATGATTATACAAAACTCTATGAAGCAAATGATAAAAACAGTAAGGAAGAGGACGTGCAAAATCTCTAAAGACTTCAAAAGAAAATATTGTGAATTATATAGCAAATATTCTATTATTCATCTATTAGGTGCACACCTCCCACATATACATATAGACACACTCATAACATAGTACAACCTGTGTAGAGATACACACACCTACACTTACCTATCCATATACAGCCAGATCATTGAACCAAATCCCCTCATTTTACAAATGACTAAAATGGATTTCTGGAAAGAGAGGTGCCCTCTCTAAGGTCAAAGAGACAGTTAAGATTAAGGCTTGGGTTTTGAACCCAGGTGCCCTAATTTCAGAATCAGGGTTCTTTTCACTGGGTCAGACTGCCTCTCATATGAAAAAAAAAAAATCCAGTGGACTGTAAGCTGATTCAGGAAAGAATCCATTTTCATCTTTGTATGACCAGTGACTAACAGAGTGTCTAGAACAGAGTATTTGATAATTTCTTGAAATGATTATGGTTAACATTATCACATTGGAGTTTGCTTGCAGTGCAGTCATCAGCAGTTTCTTTGATCAATGGTTTCTTCCATATAGAATATAGAGGAGAATAAACAAAGAAAGGGCAGCTAGGTGGCACAGTGGATAATAAAAGTTCCAGACCTGGAGTCAAGATTCATTATCTTTCTGAGTTCAGATCTGTCCTTAAGTTATTTGTGTGACTCTGGGCAAGTTACTTAACCTTGTTTTAGTTTCCTCATTTATAAAATAAGCTGGCAAACCATTGCAATGTCTCTGCCAAGAAAACCCCAAATGGGTCATGAAGAGTAGAACAAGACTAAACAACAAATAAACAGCAAAAAAGGACCAAATCAGTGTTAGCAAGCTGATCAAGAATACCGGTAACCTAAACTTGATTCTTCCCACCTCCCAAATCCCACATTAAAAGGCTGGAAAGAATGAAGTTGAGTGAGCCCTGTTGATCACTGTCATAAAGAGGGGAAACAGACTCTATTCTTGATTATTTGTTTAAATCAGGCAGTGATTATATTATCCATGCTCCCCCATGCTTCTCCCATTTTCTTCTTTTCATTGCTAATTTTGTGGCTAGTTTATTGCTCTTCTATAAAGGGAGGTAGGGAGATGAAATTTAAAACAGTAAATTTCATGCCTTTGGTAGCAATCAGTGTCAGGGTTTTTTGGGGGCTTAAATTGAGTTAATGGTCCAAATCAGGTTTGGAGAATGTAGATTTCAGCGATTCATGCTCCTTTTGTTCCCCATGAGCACAGATAATTGAGAGTTGGCTGGATTCTCCTTGAAACTCATCAGCCGGTAAGAGAATAACATTGATCACATACATACTAATAATGGAGGGTGGGAACCATGAAGAAAGACTCGAAGCACTCATAGAGAGTCAAGAAGATGGTGAAGATCTCTGAACTCCAGGTTTCTTTCAAGAAGTCACAATAATAGGTGAGATTTATATTTACATATGTCTATATCTATATCTATCTATATCCATATCTATTTGTAGATATATATACAGTGATTCAATATTTGCAAAATGCTGTAACTATCTCATTTGGTCCTCACAATAGCTTTGAGAAGGTGGTGATATTATGCCCATTTTGCAGATGAGAAAGCTGAGGTAAGCAGAAGTTAAGTGGCTTGCTTAGGATCACATAGTTAAATGTCTTAGATATCACCAGAACTAGTTTCGCTGCATTACAAATCTAACATTCTGTCCACAAAGTCATACAATTTTTGTTTCACCTCAAAAAATAGGGGACAAAGAACTTGGACAGACAAACACAAGAAGCATGAAACACCCACACATGCACACAAACAATATGATTGGCAAAGCATAAATTCAAATTAGCAAACAGAATTGTATCCAGCTAGATATATAACTATCTAGCTGCAGGAAAATTAAGATGGTGGTAAATCTTTTTCATTTTCCTATTTCCCATAGTCCTAACATAAAATGTATTCCTCAGTGAATGTTGAATATATGAATGAACACTAAGGCATCACATACTAAGCAAGCCCAGCCTCCCCTTCCCATCCTTCTTGGCTTGGGAGTGATCTGTCCCAGCTGGAAGTTGATCCCAAAACCTTGGGATCCTGCAGGAAAGCATGGACAGTTGCCATAGTGATATCGCTCTCAGGATAACATCCTGCTGGGAAAATTAACCCAAAGCAACAATCACCACCAGCCTCTTCTGCCAGTCTTTGGAAAAGCACCATTACAACTAAACAAGAGGCAAAAGAACCTTTGTCATATCTGCTCTCTTTGTGGAAAGGATCCACTTCAATTCAGCAAAGCTTTCCTTCAATTTTCTATAGTACACCACTACACTAGAAATATGGGAGAAACAGATTAGGCTAATGAAAAAGGCTAGCCTCTGCCTGTCCTTGTTCTGACTCCCCAAGACATCTTGGAAGGAATGGATATTGAATCAAAGAAAAAGCCTTTATCAAACACTTAAGAGAAAAGTGGGTATTCATTCACTTCTAACCAGCTGTTAGCCGATTATACACACACATGTATATATGCAGACACACACACATATATATATACATATATAGTGGGTATATATATATATATATTTATATATACACATACATATTGATATTTAGTCATTTTTTTTTCATTTGTTCCCAACTCTTTGTGACCCCATTTGGGCTTTTCTTGGCAAAATGGTTTACCATTTCCTTTTTTCAGCTTATTTTACAGATGAGGAATAAAGGTAAACAGAGTTAAGTGACTTGTGCAGTCAAACCAAATAATAAGTGTCTGAAGCCAGATTTGAACTCAGGAAGATATGTCAGTCTCTGGCACACTATTCATTGCATCACCTAGCTTCCTATATATATACACATGTATGTCCGTTATATATTTGTGTATGTCTGTGTGGTATGTGTATACATCTATAGATGTTCATTAATGTGCATGTGTATATATATATATGTATATGTGTATATATATATATATAAATATGTATATCTCATACCTATGTATATAGGTGTGTATATATGTTTGCATATTATATATATATATATATATATATATATATATATATGTATGTATTGTATGTGTGTGAGTGAAATGGCTGCAAAGCAGAAACAGGCTTATTTTGGGCTCCATCCTAGATGAATTGATTTTTCTTTTTTTCCTCTTTTTTTCCCTACAGAGATCATTAACCTTGTCACCTCTTGAATTACTCAAATAAATCAAGGAAGAAGAGGCACTCCTCCCAGTTGGAGATTGGCAACAAAGCTATTTCCCAGCAAAGCAGACAAAGGTACGGTCCTTTACAAAGTGACATCTTCAGGAAAGGATTTGTTTCACAGGTACAGCAAATGTTATTTGTGGCCCTGAAGCTGCCTTTTAAAATATTACTTCAGTGAAGACAGAGATTAAATGTATCTCTTTTTTAGTCTCACTTAAGCCACATATACTTGAGGAGGTTTCTCTAATATATGAGGCAATTGACTCTACAAATTAAAATCAAACTTCAAGGAGTCTGAAAATATCTGGGCTTCTTTCTCTGGTGCAGTGATGCCACTTTAAAAAGACAAAAACAAAAACATTAGTTTATCATTCAGGGATTTTTATACCAAGTCCGTAAAGGAAACTAGATGATGATTAATTAATAGCCAAACATAAAAAGGATAAAAAGGGCACTTTCCTTAAAGGGGAGATCAAATGAGAGAAAGGAAGGAAAAACAAAGGCAGGCAGGAAACATTTGTTAAGTACCTACTATGCACTAGATGCTGGGCTACATATAAGTTTAGCAAATATTGTCTCATTTGATCCACAATTATTCCTGTTTTTCAGTTGAGTAAACAGAAGCAAATGGATTAAATGACTGTCACACAGCAATTAAGTGTCTGAGCTTGATTTGAACATCTTCCTGACTCCAAGCCTAGCACTCCACCTGTCTAAACCTTATAATGTATGCAAAATACTTTGCAAACCTTTAATGTATAAATGCTGGTTCTTATTTTGCTGTTGATATAGCTATTCATTATTATTGGAAGCTACGTTCTGGAGAACTTGTCTTGAGAGGATCATCCTTTCTTATAAAAGCTTCATATCTAGATTACAATTTAGAGCAGTTAGGGGTACTCTATTCATTGCACCATCTAGCTTCCCATATATACACATATGTCTGCGTGTTATGTGTATACATCTATAGATGTTCATCAATGTGCACTTATATATAATAAGTATGTATATCTCTTACCTATCTGTGTATATAGGAGTCAGGAAGGCTCATCTTCCTGAGTTCCAATCTGTCCTCAGATACTTGTTAGCTTAGACAAGTCCCCTCATCCCATTTGCCTCAGTTTCCTCATCTGTAAGATTAACTGGAGAAGGAAATGGCAAGCCACACCAGTATCTTTCCTGAGAAAACCCCCAAATGGATCACAAAGCCTCAGCTGAAAAATGCCTGAGCCACAGTTTCCATTTCGTAAGCAAGGCAGCTCTAAAAGTTAAAGAGTGTCAGCCAGCCTCATGTCAGGAAGACCTGGCTTCTCTGGCTGGTTATGTGACCCTGAGCAAGCCACTCAAGTCTAAAATGAATAAGTGAATAAATGCACAAATGAAAAACATTCAAACCATTCATTAGGCTCTCACTGTGTCCAAATTGCTAATTCTAGAGTATCAACCCTCAAGAAATGTATGTTCCAATGGGGGAAGACCCCAAATACAGGACATTTCAGCTAGGAGGTGCAATGTATCATGGCCCTTAGGGGGCAATGACACATCTCCTTTGGAGTCATTTCCGTTAATCAAACCACTTCACTTTATGATGCTAAACAATTTCATAGAGTTGAACAAGAGCTTTCTCTTCCAGGTCTTCAGAGGAGAAGGACTGGTGGAAATGGGAGGGTGGGAGGGTGGGGAGCTGCTATTCTAAAGTCCTGAGTTCCCAATGATAACCTTGAGCTTACCCTTCTCCTGGCAGGACTGTTGGTGTGGCTGGGGATAGGGACAGATGCTCTCTTTTCTAAACGATGTGCTCCCACTGATAATGATCTCCTTGGATGACTTGAGAGATAAGGTGGCTTAGAAGCTGAGGATAATCTTGAGGATTTGGGCCGTGGTTTACCCTCCTTGGCAGTTGGTTGGCTGTTTGTGGTTGGAGTGGGAGGGACAGCAGGCTTCTTCTCCATAACAGAGGATTCCCTGGATGATGGGGGGGTCTGGGTTGAAGATGGAGATACTGGTTTGAGGGGCGCAGCTCTTTCTGGGACTTTTGGGCTTCCCTTCTCATCCATGGAAGGTGGTTGACAGTTGACAGGCCTCATTTCCATGGGGGATACTTCCCTAGGTGTCAGTTGCAGGGCCTGCCGTGGGAGATGAAGTAGTGGCTTAAGGGGCTCTGATTTTCTCTGGGACTCTTGTCCTCCCATGGCAGTTGATTGGCAGTTGGCATTGGTGGCAGGCTCCTTCTCAGAGGGTGCTTCCCTCGATGGTGTCTGTGGGGTCTGACCCGGGACCAGAGCAGGTGGTCTGGTGTGTTCCGCTGTTTCTAGGACTCTTGGGCTTACCCGCCCTTCCATAGCAGCCAGCTGACAATCAATGCTGGCAACGGTGGTGCTGTTGGCAGATACGATGGGTCCCTTCTCCACAGAGGGTGTTACCCTGAATGTTAACTGTGGAATCTGAATGAAAAACAAAGTCAGTGTTCTGGAGGAAGCTTCTATTCCTGAGTTCACCAGTCCTTCCATGGCAGTTGGTTGACAGTTGGTATAGATGATGGAGAGTATGGAAAGCCCCTTCTCCACAAAGATTATTTCCCTAGATGATGGTGGTGGAGTCTAGACTGGAACCAGGGCCAGTAGTCTGCAGGGAGACTGCATTCCCTGGCACTCTTGGTCTTAACTGCCTATCTTAGCAGTTGGAATGGAATATAAAATTAAAATTCCTTCCTGTGAGTTCCTTATACCGTGAAATCATAGCTCCGTAAAAAAAAAAAAAAAAAAAAAAAAAAGCCAAATGAAAAAACTCCATTTGCCATGTCTTTCAATTTCACAAACAATAAAATCCTAGTAGAAGTTTTTATAACCCACTTTTAAGATTCACAAAGCACTTTTCTCACAATAATTGTTTAAAGAAGCAATTATTATTGTCATTGCTGTTTTGTAGATGAGGTAACAGGTCATATGTCCAAGGTCACATAACCAGTAAGTTTTAAAGTTAGGATTTGAAATCAAATCTCCCCTAATTGAATCCAGGAATTTGGTCTACCACACCATGTTGCGTGGTCTACTTAGTGCTATTCAGGGACCAAAGATAATACTCCTATCACCACTGTGTGTTAGAATAAGAGCCATGCTGTATATCACCATTTATACCAAATAAGGTGATATTGATAAAGTGCTTATTTAGCACAGGTAGGTAATAAGTGTTATATCTTTCCCCATTCACACCTAATTTGACCTTGAAGAAAACATTTTACAGAAGTTTTCACTTCCCATCTAACTATATTCATCATTCAGAAGACTTGACTCGGCTTCTTGAACCATCACTACAATCCACAAAGTGAAAATAAAATTGTTTAGGACTCTTGGCAGAGGTGTGCTAGAAGCAGCTTCAACTAGCTCTCAGAAAGACTGCTACATTTTCATTGTGAACTCATTTATACCAGGGAATTGGCAAATGCTACAAATCAGGACTTGATTTATTGTTTAGTTTGTTGACCAGACTTAAGCAAATAATGAAAAAAATGTTGATAATGTCGATTAAACTGAAAAGTATGTTGTATGATTTTTTTCCTGAAAAGTTGTTTTTAAACATTTAGCAATGTACCTCTGCCTCTTGCCTGAGCATTACCTCAAACAAGGTTCAAATTCCAAAATATATCCTGCTGCAGCAGCATTCACAGCCCTATGTGAGAAGTTCTGACTTATCTAGGACCATTTATCTATGAAGAGTCTAAAGCCATATTTGAACTCAATCTTCCAGGCACATACTTGAATACTGAAAGCACAACACTCTGGAAGTCAAGAAAACATGAATTCAAATCTTGGCTAAATCATTTCACCTCTTTCAGCCTCATTTCCCTCATCTATAAAATGGGGACATGTACCCACTGTACAAGGCTGTTGTGAAAATAAAATGAGATAGTAAAGTCCTCTGTAAACCTGAAAGGACTATATGTTGTGTCCAACTCTCCATGACCCCATTTTCTTGACAAAGACACTAGAGTGATTTGCCATTTCCTTCTCGGACTTCTTTTACAGATTAGGCTAACAATATTAAATGACTTGCCCAGACTCACATAGCTACTAAGTGTCTGAGGCCAGATTTGAATTCAAGAAGAGGAATCTTCCTGACTCTAGACTCAGCATTCTATCCATTGAGTCACCTAGCTGCCCCCGGTTTAAAAAAAATGGTGCAGTTAAATGAGTTATTCAGTACATCAGAGGCAAATCTTCAATACAGGTCTTCCTGGCTTTCAGGCCACACTACCATTCTTAGATTGAAATTCTTGTTATTGTTGGTTGTTTTTCAGTCATGTCGGACTCTCTGTGACCCATTTTGGGGGTTTTCTTGGCAAAGATATTAGAGTAATTTGTCATTTCTTTCTCTAGCTCATTTTACAGGTGAAGAAACTGAAGAAAATGACAGAATTGCTAATAAACAATAAACATGGCTAATAAATGTCTGATTTGAACTCAAGAAAATGAGTTTTCTTGATTCCTGGTCTGTCACTCTATGTACTGTGCCACTTAGCTGCCACTGGGATCAGGAAGACATGAGTTCAAAGAAAATCTGCCTTATTCCGCTAGAGAAGGAAATGATACACCACTCTAGGATTTTTGCCAAGAAAACCTCTGACAGTTTGGTCTCCAAGATCAACTAAATGGCCCAGTCAATACAGCACTGGGCTTAAAATTAGGAAGAGAAATCTTCCTTATTTCAACTGGTCTCAGATACTTACTAGGGTGTATCCAAGTCATTCAACTATGTTTGCCTCAGTTTCCTCAACCGTAAAATCAGCTGGAGGAGGAAATTATAAACTACTCCAGTATCTTTGCTAAGAAAACACCAATAAAAGTCACAAAGTTGTCAGATTTACCTGAAGTGACTCAATAAGTGTTGAAATTATGTAAATGGTTCATAGGCATGTGGAATTGGAACTGATATGGTCCCTTAGTTTGTGGAATAGTAACCTTTTATGGGGGAAGATTAAATATTTTATTTTTCCCAATTATATGGGAAAACAATTTTAAACATTCAATTTTTTTTAAATTTTTGAGTTCTGAACTCTCTCCTTCCATCCCTTTCCCCCCTCTTCTCCTTGAGACAGCAAGCAATTTGATACAGATTATGCATGAGCAGTCATGCAAAATTTATTTCCCTATTAGTTGTGTTGGATATTAACCTTTTAATAAAGCATTTAAAAATATATCCAAAACATTGGAGTAGATACTCTCCTCCCCTTTCTCCATGAAAAAAACAAACAAAAAACAAATTAACCCTCCTCTGTTTAAAAGAAACAAACAACAAAAAACTAAGACTTGAAATTAAAAAAAAAAAAAAAAAAAAAAAGCCTAGAGTAAAAGTAGTCACACAATTCATGCCATTGGTTACAGCTAACATTTCTAAAGCATTTTAAGGTTTGCAATGTGCTTTGCAAAATATTATTTTTGGTCTTAGCAACTCTATGAGGTAGGTACCATTATGGCTTAAATGGCTTAAGAATCATTAACTTAAGGAGCAGGAAGAGAATGGGTATATGAAACTGAGAGGCACAAATAATTGTATTAGATGCCAAAATACAATTGGCTCCAGAAAACAAGAAGATCCGGAGACCCTGTCACTCATGAAGTCAGATGGGCAAGAATATGAGTTATATGACCAGCCACATGATTTTCATTGAGGTAACTTGCTCTGCAAAATGTAATTTGCTTCCCACTCCAATTCAATTTCCAGAAGAACAGAAAAGCTTGAAATTGTACCAGTCCCCTTTCACTTCATTATTTAATTCTAAGATTACATCCTGGGGCTTGCAGTGGGAAAGCTATTGATAGGAAGAAGGAAGAAGAAAGGAGGAGAAAGAGGAAGAGGAGGAGGAGGAGAAGAAAACTATATGTATACAAATCACTCAAAGTGCTGGACATTTTATAATTTTCCCAATTGAAGAAGTGATATGTTTCCTACTTGGATAGGACATGAGTGTCTTTATGACAGTTCTACAAAATAACTCACACTGACAAGTATGTGTGTGTGTGCCCCTGAGTGTGTGAGTATGTGTGTAAAGCAGGAGTGAAAGCCAGAGCTTCCTGACTCCAGACAAGCTCTTACACACACACACACACACACACACACACACACACACACACACACACATATATACATATATACTTATATACACGTCTATGCATATCATTAGCTATATGCATGTGTCTATCTGCCTCAAAAGTAAAATGAGAATAATAATGGCATCTACCTCATAGGATTATTGTGAAGATCAAATGAGATGATATTTGTGAAGTACTTTGGGAATCTTAAAATACTACAAAGAAACATATTATTATTTAACCAAAGGCAAATCCTTAAGCCAAAGGCAAGAAACTCTCACTGTGTCTCATTTCAGGCACCAGCCAAACCATTTGTAAAAAATATGGGTGGAAGGCACTGAATAGGAAGCCTGCCTATTTGAGTGAGCCATCAGAGGGTCCTCTGGTGTCCTAAGAACTATGCCCAAGTTGAAAAGGGAGCTAGCTGGTACTGGATTTGACAGTTAATACTGTTATAAAGACATTCAGCATGATGATTTTTTAATTTTTTTTTTATTTTCAAATAGCATTGGGTACTTAGTTATGCTTTAAAAATGGAACGGTTTTGTGCAATTGTGCAAAACAATTGGTTTTGTGCAGCACCTTTTTACTCCCCCCCAAACCATTATGAGACAGGCTCCCAAATCCTCTATACAATTTTCCTTTATTAATACAGGTCAGTTTTGAGCAGGTCACCTTTACTTAGATATATGCTGGTTAGATGCCTCTGTAGTCCTTTGACACCAAAAGCATTAAGCAAGGATTCAGAAAGGTGTTGGAAACACTACAGGCTGGAGGCTCCCAGCCTTCCTCCAGCTCTGGGAAGTTTCAAGACCCACGGCTGTATCTGCTTTTTAACCTTCCGCTTGGGAAGCTTTGCCCCCGAAGATTAGCAATTACTGGCTTTGGTGCAGAGCTGATTAAGTTCCCAAAGCAGGCAAGCTTGGGATAAGTGATTGTGCCTCTGTTAATCACACCACTCTCCTTTCTGATTGGCCCCCTCGGGATGAGCAGGAGAAATTATACAGATGAACCAGTGAAACATGAAAATATCTCCCCTGCTGCTGAACTGTAGTAGTCTTGATGCCATGCATGAGTGTTAATCATTCAAAAAGTGAAATCACCAATTTAACATTCTCAGATTGAAAATGTAATCAACAAATCAGAGGGACTTTTGGAAAGCCTTCCTCTCTTTTTTATCAGTAGTAAAGAAAATTAATGAATATATATTTAAACATATATATAATGTATATATTATACCTATATAATGATTATGTATGTGTGATAATGCATAATATATACATATATATACACATATAAAGTATGTATATTATGTGTGTATGTACAATAAACTGACTCAAATGATTCTCTAATAGGCAATAGATACTATATTTTCTTAAAGCTTAAGGAATTCTTTAAAAGCTTTTTAATCTTAAGGAATCAGTCTTTCAGTATTCAAAGATATATCTTATATTTAGACATTATATGTATTATCTCAGATTTTCACCATCACACATTGCTCCAACAGATGGGAGCAAAAAAAAAAAAATCTTGCCCTTTGTGATTTTGATGTGATGAATGGGATCTGTCAGCTTATACAATTCTTGAGACACCAGTGAATAGATAAGTTTTAATCCATTAGGAAAAATCCTCATCTGCAAAAAAGAGGTCAGGCTCTTCCTAGTAGCCTATTCCAAGAAGATGAAGTAGAACTTTAGCAAGCTCATCAGTCTTTATGCAAACCCAAAACACAAAAAGAAAAAAGAGACAAACGTTAAATATTCATTTAAAAAGTTATTGTCAATTTTATGTTTCATAGCAAAAATTAACCACAGGGATTTACTCAAGTTCAATTGGTGACCTGAATTAATTTTACTAGCATGTATGTATGTTAACAGTAAATGATTTTATTTCAAGATGGGGGTAGATCTGTAATTTCTGGGATATAGGGAATTCCTATTGAGCAGACTTCCTCTATGAATGCTACTCAACCTCTGCTCTGAAACTTCAAGTTTGAGCATGTTAAGTACAGCATGGATAAATTAAGTGGCTTATCCAAAGTCACATAGCTGGTCTGTGATAGGTCTAAAAAATCAGGTCTTCTCTGTCATACACTGAACCATGTAGTCCTCCTCTCTGGCTAGGTAATGCAGTGCATGGATGACTGATTCTTCTTCAGGTGACGGCTGTGACACTGGACAAGCCACTTAAATTCTGTTTGCTTCTTTTGCCTGCCACTCAAAGTTGTTGTGAGGATCAAATGAGCTATAATGTAAAGTGCTCCAGAAATCCTAAAGCATTATAGGTTACAGTTGGCTATTTCAAGAAAAAGTCACTTCAAAAACAGAGTACTGTCTACATAGCTTTGATACAGCATTTGTGGTAGGTATCAAGTAGGAATTAAAATACTAATGAGCCAGAAGAGATCTTGAAATAAATTGAGCTAACTCCATTTTAGAAAAATTAGATGGCACAGAAGATAGAGCACTGGACTTGGAACCAAGAAGATTCATCTTTCTCAGTTCAAATCTGACCTCAGATACTTATTATCTGTGTGACTCTGGGCAAATCACTTCACCCTGTTTGCCTCGGTTTACTCCTCTGTAAAATAAACTAGAGAAGAAAATGGCAAGAAAATCCCATATGAGGTCATGAAGAGTTGGAAATGACTGAGCAATGAAAACTCCATTTTATAGATGAGGAAAACAAAGCTTACAAGGATGAATTAGCTTGCCCAGTCTCATAACTACCAAATAGTGAAACCAGGACCAGAATCCATCTTTCCTGACTAAGTGTCTATTCTTTACCATCCCACAAAGCACCTTATATAGCTCAATGAAACTTTTCTCAAGTAGATGGGTTCTCTAATTTTTAAGTTCCTTTTTTCTTTTCAAAGTCACAAAGCTAAAATCATGCAAAACAAACAAAAAGTAACCATTTCCTATTGCTCCCAACTTCTAAACATTTATTCTTAACATTTATCCTAACCCATTTCTAAGGCCATTTTCCTACATAGAATTTTTTTTCAAAGCTTTTTCCTTGAAAAAGAAAAAAAAGAAGAAAAAAAAAAGGTGGAATCAAGATGGTGGGGACAGGACAGCCTGAACTGTCCCTAGCTTCCCTCAGAATCAATATTAGTCAAGGCACTGAATGGATTTTGGAGCGACAGAACCTATAAATATTTAGAGTGTAATAATTTTTCAGCTCAAGTTATCTTGGAAGGACTTCAGGAAAAGGCAATCTCAATTGGGCAGAGGGGAAGGTGGGCCCAACAGGCACTGCACAGGGAGGCACACTGCAGGGAATCTAGCAGGAGGCTCTTAGCCAATATACAGCAGCATTGGCTACTCTGTCCTGGTTCAGGAGGCTGATGGATCAGGAGATTAGTTGTGAGATATCCAACACAATTACAGAAGGCAAACAGTGAGCCCCTAAACCCCAGCATAATTGGCAGGACTTGGCTAGGCTCACAACAGTGGCCACAGAGCAGTCAGTGAGAAGCCCTGTTGCTCTGCAGAGGAAGCTCAGGACAATTTTTCCTGTGCTCTAAGAGCAGACATCTACCTTTAAAAATGAGCAAAAAACCAAAAACCACTCTGACTATAGAGAGCTTCTATGGAGACAGGGAAGATCAGAACACAATCCCCTCCCTTCCCCGGCAAAGGGCAGTAAAGGCAAAATGCCTTAAGGTGAAGTCTCAAAGAGAGATATGAACTGGTCTCTAGCATGCAAGAGTTGGAAGAGTTCGAAATGGATCTTAAAAGAAAGATAACAAAAAAATGGGAAAAAGAAATGAGAGCTCTACAGGAGAGCTGTGAGAGTTTAGCAAGGGGCAGGGGAAGCCAACAGCTTAACTGAAGAAAACAAGTCCTTAAAAATAAATTTGGTAAAATGGGAAAAAAAAAAAACTGAACTAAACTCCTTCAAAAGTACAATTGACTAAATGCATAAAGAAGTAAAAAAAACTAACCGAAGAAAACAATTTGCTAAACATTAGAATTGGACAAATGGAAGTGAAAAAGAAAAGAAAAATAAAAGAGAAATTTTGCTGAGTGGGACTCCATTAACAACTCATAAAAGTCACAGTTACCAGATTCTTTGTATGCTATGAGACAGTAAAGTTGAATGTCCATGGACAGCTGCACATGGAGGCATCATATTTCTTATCTGGGTTTGCTTGCAGCTGCTGCTCTCCCCTCAAAGTAGTTTTCTGTCTCTGTGGTCTCTCTATCTCTCTAGGCAATTGCTCAGTTGTCTGTGTGGATTTTACACCATCTTTTTTTTTTTTTTCTCACCCACAGGAGAATGGTTCTCTCTCTCCTACCCCCTTCACCACAAACAGTATTTTTCATTTGTACAGTTTAATACCCAGGGCAAAGAAGGACACGCAAATGTCTGCAGATCCTGAAATCTCCTGCTATGAAACCAATTCAGAAAATCTTTTGAAAGACAATATTAAACACCTCTTTGGAAAAGTCATATCATCTGAATATTAATAGATATAGAAGCTGTTGTGTGAGGAAAATCCTTCCATTCTCTCTTGAAGACAAAACATTAAGAAATAGCATTCAGACACATACAAATATATTACACTTTTTTGCCCACTTCCACATGGTAGCTCAAAACTAAAAGTAGTAACCCCATGAGAAACAAATGAAGTAGCTAACTCCAGAGAAAGTTAACAATGATGATTTCCAATTAAAATTTTTAGTTTTTAATCATTCAAAATTATTTTTTTCCTACAGCAGTATTAAAGTAAGGCTTTAAAAATAAGTTAGAATTCTGTAGGATATTGTAAAGATCTGCCTCCAAAACCACTTCAGGCAGAATTAATCAGGAATGACTTGTTGAAGTCTGGTCTAATTGAGATTTCCATGAATTGAGACTCAGGTTCAGCAAATGGGGCAAAACTAAATCTGACAATGAAGAGAATTAAATGCTGGACATAGAGGCAGAAAGAAGGGAGTTTAAATTCTGTCTCAGATACTTAGCTATGTGATGCTGGGTAAGGCATTAAACTGTTCATCAACTTTGTTTCACTAACTGTAAAACGGGGATAATAGCAGGAGTTATCTTTTAGGCTTGTTTGAGTAAAATGAAACAATGTTTACAAATTTTAAAGCTTTCCATAAATGTGAATGGTTATTATCTATAAATCAGCACTGCAGTGTAAGAATATGGTAGGGGAAGATTTTTTTTTTGCAGACAAAGGGAAGGACATTTTCAGGAAGCAGTTGAAATTCCAATATACTTTTTTTTATTTCCTTCATTAAATCACTGAGACACCTAAAAAAAAGCCTTATTATATTATGCACTTCTTTGGGGAATCAGAGGGATTTCTGTTAAACCAAAAGGCTTTGTGGGATTTTTAAAAAATCCCAATGATGCTGAAAAGGAGATTTTCCACCAAGGTCAAAGGTGTCTGCCTACTTAGAAGGAACAGATTGAAAAATCTGCTAACAATGTGCTATTCAATGTGCCAAGGAAGAGCAGTTATAATTTTCCAAACACACTCCTGAATTAGGGCTCTAAGGCTACCCAACCCCAAGAGCCTGAAGATTATGAACATTTGCAAAAACCAAGAGTTTTTTTTTTTTAAAGCAAGGGTCACAATGATTTAAACATACTTGGGAATTGATAATTAGCAAATATGTTTTGACTAATTTTTTCCATATTAAAGAATGACCCACTATGCATTGCAGGTATAGAGATTCAGCCATCTCTTCCCCAGTCCAGACCTACCCATATTTTTGTAAAGCAAAGATACCACATCTCATGCTATCATACAAATAAGGTGAAATGTCTTTGAAAGGGGTAGAGGACTAGAAAAGAAAGTTTTGAGTCCAAAGAAAAGCATCACCTCAAGTAAGTGATCCCCACGATAGTTTTCCTTCCTGGTGGCTTCTTGGATTTCCTTAGCCTGCTGGATATAGATATTACCGGCCTGGATTTCATTTTCCAATAATAACACATCTTCCATAGAAACGGGCCAGTTAGCGGTTTTTAAGGCCTCTTGTATTGCCTCTTTATTTTCCCAGTATTTAACTGGCTCATGTAAATTAAGCCTAAGTGGGAAAATAATGTAAAAAACACAGATGATCCAGTGTGCATCTCACATAGGCCCTTAATAAATGATTAATTGGATATGTTTTAGTAGGCTTCCACATAAAAAACCCCTACCAAAGGACTTAACACATGCTAGCTAGCAGTTATAATCACACATCAATTGACATTTATCTACCCAGGATTCTTTATAGAAGGACTGTTGATAAAGCAATTATCCTCCTCAACAAAGCTATGAACACATGTTCAGCCCATGCCCTTCTCTGGAGGATCAAAATAAAAAAGTACAGAGCAAAGGGCTCTGGGAACTTTTATACCCTCAAGCCTCAAGATGACAAGGAGAGAAATTCAGTAGCTGCATTTCAACAAAGACAGGCTCTTTTCTGATTTATTACAAACAGTCAGACTCTCCTTTGGAAGCCCATATGTTCCATCTGTTCTTTGTATATCCATGTTAGGTCCCACAAAGAACAGAAACTAAATTCTTCAAGAGGAAACTGTTAACTTTATGGGACTAATTATGTCTAGCTAGTGTGTCTAATGGTGAGAGACCTATTTCCCTCCCCACACCCTTCTAGTTTCCAACTTTTCTTTATGTAATGTCTTCCCCCATTAGAATAAAAGGTCCCTGAGGGCAGGACTATCATATTTGATTGTATTTGTCTCATCAGTTCCCAAACACAGTGCCTTTCCTTGGCTCTCCCATCCTCATCCTTTTCTCTCTCCTGTCCTTGTCCCTGATATCTCTCTCTCTCTCTCTCTCTCTCTCTCTCTCTCTCTCTCTCTCTCTCTCTCTCTCTCTCTCTCTCTCTCTCTCTCTCTCTCTCTCTCCCTCCCTCTCCCTCTCCCTCTTCCTCTCCCTCTCCCTCTCCCTCTCCCTCTCCCTCTCCCTCATTCTCTCTCTCTCTCCCTCTCTCTTTCCTTCTCTCTGCCTCCCTCTCAGTCTCTCCATCTTCTTGTTTCTCCTTCCCTCATCCATCCCTTTCCCTCTCTCTCCCCTCTTCATCCTTCTCTGTCTCTCTCCCTCCCCATCTCCTTTCCTTTTTCAGCTTTTTAAAAATCAATTTCAGAAAGTCAAAAAAATTAGGATATGTTAAGGATGATTAGGAAGAGGAAAAGAGCAATAAGAAAAAGGAAGGGGAGGTCAGAGGGAGGGAGGAAAAAAGGTGAAAAAGGGAGGGAGGTGTTATTATCTCTAAAAGGAGGTATAAAACAGGTCTTTCATATTTCAGGTTAACATAAGCAACACTATGTAAATTCAAGTACAGTTGTGAGTAGTGCAGGGATATAGTAAAATCTTTATTCCAGAAAATTTTTATCCCAAATGCAAACTGGCTTTATAACTTCTGACTTTATTGAGAGCCATATCAATGCTATCTTTAATTCACATCCTCCCAACACTCCCAATGTTCTATGTCAGAATACAGAAGGAAAACACCATTTGAAACTCTACTTTCTTTTGTAAAGAAGCTGAAGTTTAAAGAAGTCTGAAAGAGAATGGGGAGAGAATTGTGTTCAGAAGGCCCATGAGGTAAAAACTCCGATATCTTAAGTTAGATCTATAGTTGTTTCATTTCTTTTGTCCAATGTAAAAGCTCAGAACTGAATTTACATACCCTTCAAAAGAAAGCATGTTGCAACATTTAATAATTAACACAACTCAGAACTGAATGGATTCTTAATGCACTCACAAATTCAGGGTTAAATGTTAACCTTTAGTTACTACTTATTGCTGGCTAAATAAGCAAAGTTAAAAGATAATCTAATGCCACAGAATATCTTTTGATTATAACTTTAGGAAGTGATTAGATGATATAACAACTTACTTTTCTCTTTCCTCTGGAGAAAATGCTTTCCAAATGAGCAGATTTAAGCGCCTGTTTTCAAAAACAAAACCAGCAATAATTTATTTAGTCTTGGATTGCATTTATTGCATTTAGTATATAAAATGATGATCATAGTTTGACAAATATAAATTACCTACAAAGGCAAAAAAAAAAAAAAAAAGACAACTAGGTGATAAAAGTGGATAGTGCACTGGGGCTGGAGTCAGAAAGACTCATCTTCTTGAGTTCAATTCTGTCCTCAGAAACTTAATAGGTGTGTGATCCTGGGCAAAATCATGTAACCCTATTTGTTTCAGTTTCCTCATCTGTAAAATGAGCTGGAAAAAGAAAGGGCAAACCACTCCAATATCTTTGCCAAGTAAACCCCAATGGCTCATGAAGCATCCAAGAAGACTAAACAAAAAGCAAAGTTGACAAGCACTCCTTTTTAGAGAAGGTTCTGGAGTGGTTGAGTAGAATGTCTCCTTAGTCATGGAAGTGTGAAACTATCTGAGATAAGAGTTTCTCCCATCCAGGAGCAGAATTTGTTATGAATGGATTTGTAAAAATCTTTTTTGATTTCTTGACAAAGTTAAGGGAAAGCCATGGCACCACACTCAATTATGTAAAAATCAAGGCTGGTGAACTCTTCAAGAAAAAGAATTCCTGATCACTTGTGGCTAAGAAAGTAATGAGGCTCACTTCAACACTCCAAGTATCTGATATCATCAGTGGGGGGCCCATTACTTTAAGGCTTTCCTGCTAGGTAGGCTTGCATTCTTCTAACAAAGCCTTCTAATATAACCTCCCTACCATGAGGTGGTTAATAGAGAAGGACTTCCATGAAGAATGAGACTTGATGTATGTTTTTTTTCTTCCAAGAAAAAGAGGAATTCTACCCTAAACTCCGTTGCTAGAGTTGTCCTTCTAATTGGTCTAAGAAGAATAAAATAAGGGAGTTTTGGTAAACAGTTCTAAATCACTGAATCATAAAATGTTGGTGTTAGCTGGACCTCATAGATTTTCTAGTTCAGTTTCTTTTACCTCTGGGCAACTTGAGGCCTAGAGACAAAAAATAGTTCATCTAAGATCTAATTAGTAATAAAATTGAAGGGGAAAATTCACAGCTCTTCACTTTCAGTCTAATACAATACTACATAGGATGCTCTTTGTAGGACTATCATTTTAGAAGATTTTACATATTTAGAAGATATCAGAAAATTTGCCACTTAACTTCACCCTATTTGTCTCAGTTTCCTCATCTATAAAATGAGCTAAAGAAGAAAACAGTAAACCACTCTAGTATCTTTGCCAAGCAAACTCCAAATGGAGTTATAAAGAATTAAACACAATTGAAAAATGACTGGACATCAACACTTTCAACAGGTCCAATTCATGTAAGAATTTAATCTATTGAAATCCCCATAAGTTTCATCTACTGATAGAAATAAGAACAAACATTTTCTTATTGTAAAAAAAAATTAATTTGCTGTATTTTGTACCCTTAATCAGATCAGATTGGTCATTTGAGAATGTCTTCCTAAGATCACATTTTCCTGAAATATGTGATCATTTTCTTAGTTTTCTTTTTCACAAATTTGGCTGAAGGACAAATACAACTGGTTGATATAATGGGATTTTGCATCCGTGAAAGGAAAATTCTGGATTTGGCTCTTATTAGCTAGCATGCAACTTTGGGACAGTCTAAGGAATACCTGATTAGGAATCAACAGACTTGAGTTTTGAGCACAAGTCATACCATTCTGGTTTTGGCCAAATAAAATCATCACTTTAGACTCTATTTTCTTCATCTGTAACTGAGAAGATTCATTGGCTTTAGAGCTAAAAAGGTGGACAAGCCACTTAACCTCCATAGCTGACTTTGTTTTGTTTTTATCTTTGTAAAATACTTTATTGATAGAGAGATTTGCTAAAATACACTCAGAAATCATGGGATATCCCCAAGAAAATATGTAGACCACTCTCTCCCAGTTGCAGCTCCCTCCTAGAAAGATGGAGAGGGGCAGGAGAGAGAGGCTGCAAAAATTCAAACCCAGTCCCCCTGAACACAAATCAAACACTGTTTCCACTATTGCAGCTGTTCAGAATTGTTCACTCTCTGCAACCCCAGTTGGGATTTTCTTGGCAAAAATACTGGAGTGGTTTGCCATTTTCTTCTCCAGTTCATTTTACAGATGAGAAAATGGAGACAAATAGGTTTGGTGGCTGATCCCCAGCTAGTGTCTGAGGCTATCTTTGACTTCACAAAAATGAATCTTCCTGACTCCAGCGCTCTGTCCACTGTGCCACCTTTCTGCCTTTTTCCCACTATGCCACAGCCATAAGAGATGACCTCCAAGGTCACTTCCAGCTCTAAAATTCTATTAGCTAACTATAATCCTAATCAAGTAACTGAGTTATGCCTTACCTTCTTGTCTGCAAAATGATGGAGTTGGACTAAGGGAATTGTAAAGCATTCTCCAGTTTTATGATTCTGCAATATCGCCACTACCAGCTATTCTTGCTTCTAATTTTATAAAAGTGACATTTGAATGAAGACTTGCTACCAATGACATTGGTGTAACTTCCTCAATTTCTCATACCTTGTGCCAAAAAATTATCCTGTTTTCTGATTCAGTAAAACAAATTTGTGGCTCATCATCATTCGGAAGACTGAACCACAATTCCTACAAATTCAGTTACAAAGAGAATAGATTTGCAACCACAGCACAAGAAACAATGTTTTTAAAAAATTTCATGCGTTAACAAATCTTTCTTTTCTGAACTAAGAACTTAAGATTTCTTTCCTAGACTCAAAAATGGCAAGAATTAACCCTACCCTGACAATAATCATAAGGACTCTGATGAAAAATCACAGAGTAAAATTGTTTATTTAATTCAATAAATGCTTATTTAATCACTACAATGCATATAGTATGGTATTAGTCATTGGAGAAGATAGAAAATTTAAATGAGACAAAATATTTTCCATTGAAGAAATTTCAAGTGAAAGAGTTTTTGGATAAGTTATCTAAATAAATAACTCAATTTTCTACCATCCTTTCAATTCACAGGCACTGAAAATACTGAAATAATCCTTCCTTGGAACTTCCTTAGCATTTAGTACCTCTCTTATTTCCTGTTCACATTTTATTTTCTGTTATAATTATTTATGTTTATGTCATCTCCCCAACTAGAATTTAAAGTGTATGGGAACAGGGATAATATCTTGAGAATGTTCTGTTCCTACGGTCCCTTGTAAATACTAGATGTATAAAGAATCTAGGTATTTGATGAATGGAATAATTGATTTATAACATGAGTTTGGTTAATGTTAAGGTCTTTGGGTTGCCTTATTTTAGTTATGGCCATGATTAAAAATAATAAAAGTATGAATAAAAGTAGCAAAAAGAATAAAAGTATAAATTAAAAACAAAAACATGAACATTAGAAGTAATATGTTGAAAGTTAGAACAAAACAATGTTTGGAAGTTTAGCATTACTTTTGTCTGACTTTTGAAGATCAGAAATATTAATTAATAAAACATATTTAAAAATGGATTTTTAGTATTTTACACATACTTTAAAAACAGATGAAAAAATCAAATTTATACTAAAGAAAAAACTTTCCCAAAAAGAAATGAAGACTTTTCCATGGGAATGGGAAATTTATTAATAATATAACAATAATGTAGATATTGTTCTAGGCTAAAGTTAGGCAATATAGTCTTTATTCTAGATTCTATTATTTATACATAACCTGTGGTTCATTGAGTAAGCCTGGACACCCAACAACTATGTCTAATATTGGGAGTTTTCATATATTATACTCAAAGGATCATTATATCTTCTCCCTCAAGAGTTTATTCTGGGAAAATCTCAGAATATATGCTGTTTATACACCAAAGGTATCCTCATCAAAGGTAATAATTAAAATATTGGATGAAAGTCCCTTTTTACCCTACCAAATAATGTACAAAACCCTATAAATACAAAAAAATATATAAAGGGCTTAGAATTACTCATAAACAAGCAGCATAGTTCTTTTTCCTATCTCATGATTCCTATTTTCCACTAAAGAAGCTTGTAAAATCCTCTAACTCAGGACCTCCCCTTGATTTGAACACCTCTCTGAAGGAAACTGATTATATTGCAGAAATTCCTGGACAGAGACAGATGAATGACACAGTGGGTAGAACATTGGCCTTGGAGGCCTGAGGACCTGAGTTCAAATCTGCCCTGTGTGACCCTGGAGAAGTCACTTGACCCTACTTGCTGTGGCCAGAAAGAATGGAATTCCTGGATTTTCCTTTTTCCCTCTAGGATGAATTTAATATTCCCCCTAAGACATATAGCACCACTACAGTTTGGAAGAGATGGATAAAAGATAGATAGATTTATATTGCTAGATAGGGAACACACCAGTATTCTAATGATTCCTTCATTAAACACAAATAGATCATATAAGGGCAGGCACTCCCCTGGAGTGGAGTACCATATTTGGAGTTGACAGGTAACATTCTCTTTTCCCCCATTTCATCAGATATCAGCCATATAACTCATCATAAAAGTAGACAACAAAGTCCAAATTCCTTGCTTCTCCTCTGGCTTTAGTCCCTTGTTGCTTCTCCTGATAGCACCAGAGACCATATAGAAAATCTTCTCTCTGAGAGACATACTGCCAATTTTTTTTTCTTCTTTTAGTAGAAGATCAAATCCATACCCTTGGACTTCCCATAAGGAAATTTCCCTTCTTTGATTTAGGCCACATTTCAGGAAAACTATTCCTGAAATAGTGGATCACTAGAATAGTTTAGATACACAAGACACAATAGTCAATGACTATAGTAATCCATTGCTTCTGGGATAAAAATCTCATCATTTGCCAAAAATTGCTGGGAAAACTGGAAAATAATATGGCAGAGACTAGACATAAATCAACATCTTATATTCTATACCAAGAGAAGATTGAAATGGATTCATGATTTAGACATAAATAGTATAAGCAAATTAGGAAAGCAAGAGATAGTTTGTCAGATCTTTGGAGAAGGGATGAATTTGTGACTAAAGAAATAGAGTACATTATTAAATGCAAAAAAGGATAATTTTGATTATATTAAGTTTTAAAAATTTTGCACAAACAAAACCAATGCATCCAATTTAGAAGAGAAGCAGAAATCTGGGAAACTATTTTTACAGTGTTTCCTCATTTTTAAAATATAAAGAACTGAGTCAAATTAATAAAAATACAAGTCATTCCCCAATTGATAAATGGTCAAAGGCTATAAACAGACAATTTTCAAATGAAGAGATTAAAGCCATCTATAATCATATGAAAAATGCTCTAAATCATTATTGATTTAAAAAATGCAAACAAAGATGACAGGAAAAGATGACAAATGTTCGAGGGGATGTGGGAAAAACCATCAATCCTGCCATTCTGGAGAACAATTTGGAACTATGCCCAAAAGGCTATTAAATCATATATATCCTTTGATCCAGCAGTGTCATGACTGGGTGAGAGTATCCCAAAGAGATCATAAAAAGGAGAAAAGGGCTCACAAGTACAAAAATGTTTGTGGTAGCCCTTTTTTAGTGGCAAGGATCTAGAAACTGAGAGGATGCCCATCAATAGTGGGATGGCTGAATAAATTATGGTATATGAATATAATGAAATATTACTGTTCTATAAGAAATGATGAATAGGATGGTTTTAGGAAAACCCGGAAAGACTTACACATGAACAGATGCTAAGTGAAGTGAGTAGAAGTAGGAGGGCATTGTACACTGTAACAGCAAGATTGTGTGATATTCAACTATGATAGACTTAGTTCTTTTCAACAATGTGGTGATGCAAGACAATTTCAATAGACTTGGAATGGAAAATGCCATCCATACCTAGAAAGGTTACTGTGGGGGACTTAATGTGGATAGAATCATACTACTTTCAACTTTTTTGTTAGTTTGTTTTTTCTTTCTCATGGTTTTTCCCTTGAGGGAGATAAGGGAGGAAGAAAGAAAAAAATTTAAAACTCAAAATCTTACAAAAATGAATGCTGAAAAATACCTTTACATGTAATTGGAAAAAATTAAATATTAAGTTTGTACTATTCTGGTACAATCTTAAGAGGCTTCTCCTGAACTAAACCAACTCATTTCTTTAAGGCCACCATTCCAGATAGGCTGAAAAATTCAAACACTCATACAAACAAAACCATTTTAAATCACTGGGACCTCCCTAATGTACATATCTGCTGTGTGATCTTGAACAAGTCACTTAAACTATTTTCTTCTTTTTTTAATTGTTGTAATTTATTTATTTATTTATTTTTGCTTATATATGTATCATGTTGGGAGAGAAAAATCAGGACAAAATGGGAAAACTATGAAAGAAAAAAAAAACAGAAAAAAATAAGGAACATAACATTCAAACTTCATAGTTCTCTCTCTGGATTGGGATGGTATTTTCTGTTCAAAGTTTATCAGGATTACCTTGGATCACTGAACCACTGAGAAGAACCAAGTCTTTCATAGTTGATCATCGCACAATCTTGCTGTTACTATGTACACTGTAATCCTGGTTCTGCTTGTTTTGCTCAACATCAGTTTATGTAAATCTTTCCAGGCCTTTCTAAAATCAGCTTGTTCATCATTTTTATAGAACAATAAAAAATCTATTACCTTCATATACCACAACTTGTCCAGCCATTCCCCAATTGATGAACATCTACTCATTTTCCAATTCTTTGCTGCCATAAAAAGAGCTGCTGCAAACATTTTTGAACATGTGAGTTTATTTTCATCCTTTATGATTTCTTTGGGATACAGAATCAGCATTGCTGGGTCAAAGGGTATGCACAATTTGCTAGGCCTTTGGAGATAGTTCCAGATTGCTCTCCAGAATGGTTGGATCATTTCATAACTCTACTAACAATGAATTAGTGTCCCAGTTTTCCTACATTCTCTCCAAAATTTGTCATTATCTTTTTCTGTCATCTTAGCCAACCTGACAGGTAAGAGTTGGTACCTCAGAGTTGTTTTAATTTGCATTTCTCTATTCAATAGTTATTCAGAGCATTTTTTCCTGACTAGAGATGGCTTTAATTTCTTCATCTGAAAATTGTTCACATCCTTCGACCATTTATCAATTGGGGAATGAGCTGTATTCTTATAATTTGACATTGTTCTTTACATATTTTAGAAATGAGAATTTTATCAGAAACATTGGCTGTAAAATTTTTTTTCTCAGTTTTGAACTTCCCTTGTAATCTTATTTGTGTTAGTTTTGTTTGTGCAAAAAACTTTTTTGTATAATTAAAGTTGTTCTTTTTGCATTTTATAATGTTCTCTAGTTCTTTTGTACTTAAACTCTTTTCAACCTAAAGTCACAGAATTTTAGAGTTGGCAAAGGGTTTTCTTTTATTTTACAGAAAAGGAAACTATAGATCATTTACTATTCAAAGGTCTCCCAGCTGGCTGCTAGAAGAGCCAGGCTCTTATCTCTCAAAATCAAAGCTTTTTCTATTTAATAATTGTCTTCTACCTCTGTCTCCTTCAAGTCTCCAAAGATAATGATGTAATAGTACATACTTTTCTTCCTTTCTTTTCAAAACTAGAGAAAGACTTAACTATATAATGATTTTAAAATATTTTGAATTTTCTTGAAAAAATTGCTTTTTAACAAACATTGGTATTGTTTCATGTGTCATCCTTTTGTTCCTCTCAATTGTAAATTTTTTGTTGATTCTTACAGTATCTGGCTTAGTGCTAGATACATCATAGTGTTCAAGATGTTAATAGTATACAGTTTTTAATTTTTCAAAACAAATCTAGTTCTTCATTTCAGCTTATTTTCAGAACAATCCTCTGAAGGCAGTGGGAAGAAATAAAGAAACTGAGGCACATTTGAGTTAACTGATTTGGCTATGGTCAAAGAGTTTTTTTTAGCTACAGAACCATGAAAACTTGGAATATGTTTCTTTAGTCTCCTAGGTCAGGAAAGGTTAAGTTTAGGGAAATTCTCCATATTTACACTCAAAGGCATTAAATTTCCAGTTAAGTGCTGAAACTTTTTGTGGTAACAAAAAAAAAATCTGGAAACACAATGAATTCCCATTGATATATGGATAGCCAAACAAAATGTGATATATGAGTATAACAGAATATTATTACACCGTAGAGTACTATGTCTAGCCAAGTCTCAACAATGTTTTACATTTTACCCTGACCATCTTGTTCTTTGTCATGCAAAGACAAATGGCATTCATATATTACTCTATATAGATATTTTCTTCTATAAACCATCATAAAATCAATACTGTTGCTGCTATTGAAGAGAAAGTCTCAATCAACTTCCCAGTAGCTCCATTCACCATCCTTATGACTTTCTAAACCAAAATATCCTTTCCTGCTCAACATTGGAAAGTAATTGTCACTATTTGAATGAAGTTTTTGAGGGCAGGAATTGTCTCATTTTTGTATTTCTAACCCCAGGGCTTCATGTAAAGCTTGGTGAATAGTAATGGCTTAGTAAATATTTTTAGTTCATTCACCATAAGAAATTATAAGAATACGAGGAAATCAGAGAAATACAAGATGCAATATAAATATTAGTTTATAAGTTTTAATAAGCAGATCCAGGAAAATTCTGACCACAAGAAACAAAAAATGTGTACATGAAAACAACTTAACTGGGATTTTTGTTGTTATTATTGTTGTTACAAGGAAAGAGTTGGTGGCATGGATGGTATATAGGAAAACAATGTTATAAAAAATAAAAATAATTAATGAAACTTTAAAAAATTATAATAATTGAATATTAGTAGAAAATAAATGCTGAATGAGTGACTAGATATTGACACTGATCTATTTCAAGAGGGAAAAACCTTCAATTAGAGGTACTTTGGTCATCATTTCAATCACCTTCCTGCTAAAGAGGCTTTAAAAAGAATACAACTGAGTAAACATACCCTTGAAAATATTATCATTGTCCTGTTTATTGCTCACTGAATTTTAGGTAAATGATGAAATTTATTCTAACTGGAAAAAAAAAATTTACCAGGAGCAGATGGAAATACTAAACAGAGAACCTTTGTATCTCTAGAAAAGGGAAAATAACATTGTTTTAATGGAGCTAAGGATCCAACTCTTCTGAAGTGGAGAACTTTAAGGAAAAAGCTGTTTTATCTATGAAACTTGACTCCTTCATTCCCACAGAGTGGGACAACAGAAATACTCACCTTTCATAGGATTTCACAGCTTGTGTCACTTTGTGCCTATAGTTCTTGAAATTGATAGCATGAGGGTTAATTAAGATCATCTGCCCTGTGTCATTGCCCACTTGTTTCAATGTAAAAACCTACAATACAATACAAAAAAAAAAAAAAAAAAAAAGGTAAACATTATTTGGATGATGAACACGCATATCTTTCAAGCACAATGACTTGCAAATATAGGTATTTAATGTGTTTGTTCAATTGAATGGAAAGACAAGAGAAATTTGTTACTGGGGGCCCAGATCTTCACATTGTGTACTTCCTGCCTCCTCAAGATTGACCATCACACCCCTTCTAAATAATTCTTTCTTGTCTGAGAATAGATATTTTTTTTCTTCAAAAATAAAACAAAATTTAACAAAACAAACAACTATTTAGACAACAAACTAGATGGCTCAGAAGATAAAGAGTTCTGGGCCTACCATTTAAAAGACTCGTCATACTGAGTTGTGAAATTTAGCCTCATACATTTATTATTTGTGTAACTATGGGCAAGTCACTTAGACCTCTTTGCCTCAGTTTCCTCATCTGTAAAATGAACCAGAGAAGGAAAATGGCAAATCCCTACAGTATCTTTGCCAAGAAAATACCAGATGAGGTCATGGAGAATTGGACACCATTGAAAACCAAGTGAGAAACAAATATTTATTTTCAAACTTTTAAATTTGCTTTCCCTGCAGACTTAATAATTCTGTATTCTATTAATGTTTAACTGAAATATACATAAAGACCAACCAAGGCTAAAAGGAAGTTATCATATTGTTGGATAGCTGTAATTGTTTTCAAAGTTCTTTGTTATATATAATGGATATTTCATTAGGAAAAAAAAGCAAAGGAAAAGAGAGAGAGAGAGAGAGAGAGAGAGAGAGAGAGGAGAGAGATAGAGAGAGAGAGAGAAGAGAGAGAGAGAGAGAGAGAGAGAGAGAGAGAGGGAGGGAGGGAGGGAGGGAGGGAGGGAGGGAGGGAGGGAGGGAGGGGAGGGAGGGAGGGAGGGAGGGAGGGAGAGAGAGAGAGAGAGAGAGAGAGAGAGAGAGATTCTAGTCTTGATTCCACCACCAATTAGCTTATGACCCAGAGCAAAACAAGTAAATTCTCTGGACTTCAGTTCTCTAAAGAATCTCTTTTCATTCTAAAAGTCTGTAGATACTATGACATTTGACATCATGTAACACTAATCTTACTTCAGCTGCTAGGCAAACAACACACTACACACCTATTTCCTTTTTTTTTTAAATGGCAGAAAAGAGCTATTTTGTCTTCTTTTGGTTTTCTCTTCTCTAGCTTTTTACTAGTAGATTTCATGAGTGTTCCTGAGATGATTTAATTTCCAAGCTCCTCATTGTCCAGGTCATCTGTAGTAGCAGATTGAGACACTCAGTGTCCCCTCTACAACAAGTTTTGGGAACCTTTCCTCTTCATTTATACTATGAAATTATCATCAATCCCATCAAAAGTGAATTGGTTTTGTAGAAATGACACTGGATTTGGAATCAGGAGACTTAGGTTCAAATCCTAGTTTTACATATAGGTAATCACTCAATTTCTCTGAACCTCAGTAATAATAGTTCTAATATTTCCCTTCAAGGAATTGTTGTGAGAAGTTTTTTTTTTTTTTAATAAATAACAAATCATTGTAGAAATGAGAATTGTTTTAACAATAAGAAGTTGCAAATGGAATAGTTGTATCTAACATTTACATTCTATTTAAATTTACAAACTGATATCTGTGTGTGTGTGTGTAACCTCATTTGATCTTCAAAACAACCTTATTAAGATTATTTACCCTACAGATAATACCATAAGGGTTTTATTATTCCCATTTTAGAGGTGAGAAAGTAAAATGTAGGGAAGTTACATGAGTTACCCATGATGTCACAGCTAGTAAGAAACAGGAACAGTGTTTCAACCCAACTCTCTTTTCTAAAGCTCTTTCTACTGCAATACACTGACCCTTATAGAAAGCTAATTATTCAAAACAATAGTAAAAATTCACCATCACTCTCCAAACCAAGAAGCAAACTGGTAGAAATTCTCAAAAGAAAATTATTTCCAAAAAGAATTCTACTTAAAGAAATAAAGAATTTGGATAGAATGAAAAGCTGAATGAAAAGAAACTGAGACAAAATATTTTAAAAATTATAATTAAATATTAATAGAAGGATCTTCAACAAGACTAGAATTTTCTGAGGAAATGATAAAAACTGAATAATAAATACATTGAATAAATTATAGGAAAAAGTAAAATGAGTAAAAATATGAGATTAAAGAACTGAAAACTAAGAAATCTCAGATCAAGTTGTTGATAAATCTTAACAATGTAAACATATTCTGAAAAAATTAAACATACTTATTTGGAGACAAATAAAAAGACCAAAACTATGATTGTATAGGAAGGGGATCATGGGTGAGAAATTATGAAAAAAGATCAACTAAGGAAGAAAAGATTTGGGGCATCCTAGGGACTACCAAACTGTCATAATACTTGTTTTTGTCACTGGTCTTTGGTATACTTGCCTGATAATAGATTTTGCTAATAATACAAAGATTACTCTCTCATGAATATTAATTGATGTTGATATTTTGAGACAGCCTCTGTAGCCCTCTGGCTTCTGGAACATATATGTACAATTATTGGAAACGCTGGGCAGACTCCTACATTCAGTTGTAAGGACTGTTGTTCTTCCTTTAAACCACCTATAGCAGCTTACAGAATCACCTTGAATCAAACACCTCTCATCTGCTTGCACTGAGCTGAAGAATGGACACAGATGTAATCCAGTCTCTTTTACAATTGGAGAGACTGAGATTCACTTCTTCATGAACCTGTAGTTACTTGAGGATGTATCAAAGATGGGCTTCAAACCCAAGTTTTCATAACTCCAAGTCTAGCACTCCCTCCATAATGCTACACTGCCAGTTTCCCCCCACTACCAATTACCTTAACTAATCATTCAAGCTCTCTTCTCTCCTCTTCACTTCACTACAAACATCCAGAGTTGGATTGGTATTGCCATTCCAAACACACTTGGTTATCAGTAACAAAGCAACACATTGATGCTCCGTAAACAGCCAGAAAATTTATAGACACACTAACAGCTGTGAGCAGCTGCCTGCCCCAGACCTTCTAACAGCTGTCCAACTTTCAACTTGGGTGACTCTCTAGTTTAACTCTGTCTTAGAGCCAAAGTGTCCAGCACAGCTGAGCTTGAGCTAGAAAACTTTCTAATGCACCCAGCAAATTTGTCATAGAGGCATAGTGTGGGCCTAAAAGGTCAGCCAGTTTCTTTTTTGAGAGCTACAATGAGTCTACAGAGGCTGATAATGATAAGGAAATCGAGGTCCAGCAACATCTGCTGGTTTTCAAGTTTCAATGTGTCCCTTTGTTTCCTCTTGAATCTAAGATCTACAGCAGTAAAAGGGGGCAGATTCAAACTGGTCCTCTGACTCAAAAGCCATGGCTCTTTCCAAAGCAAAATGTTTCCTCCCCAACTTTGCTACCAGGGCCATGTCATTTCCTCTTTGGGCTGTTCCTTAGACCTCTTTTGGACAACAGCTCTGCTATCAGGTTACTTCTCTGGGAAGAAAGTCGCTGTCCTCTCCATCTCTCTTGTATGACCTGTGAAAGAAGGGCAATAGGAAAGAGGTTTCAGAGCAAACAATTGTGTCATGGATTGTCTGGAGCCAAGTTCACTGATATATTGATGCTGCTGCAGTATGGTGAGTCCAGTAAAGTATCACAAATTCAAAACCAGAGTCTTTAAGTTAGGAAATAAATCTCTTGGGAGATGCATCCCAAGGAGGGAAATAAACAAAACATTACCCAATCCTGAGAATTAGTGATGATTTGCCAAGAAATGAGTCTGTTGTTGTTCATCCTTCCTGTTTGAAGAGGACTAATGTCACATTATCAGGTGATATCTTGACTTGCTGGTGAATTGGATTTAAGTTGAAGAATTGCACGAAGTTGTCAGCCTTACTCTTTTTCCCAGAGTCATCTAAGTCGAGTGGGAGCATATAAGCCAGGATGCCTGGTAGTGGCCCAGGATGCAATAGATGATGCTAGTATTTTTGTTGTCTGACAAGCTTCAAGAGCTCTGTAGCATCTGCTACAGCTGCCTCAATGACCATTGGAACAAATTGTTCTCATCTGGGGAAATCTTTACTTGTTTGGAGTAGATATCTCCATATCTTACTGACAGAGTTAAGGCTCATCAATTACTCTCAATCTGGTTTGATCCATTTGCCAAAACAGTTTTACTGGAGCGTGGTCACTGCACATGCTACATCTTCTTGAAGCCATAGGTGTGAATTGTATGAAGGTGAACACCAAAGGTGGATGAGCATCCCTCAAAGCACTCAACAACCTCACAGGTGCTAGTTCTCCCTGAACAACCCATAATCCAAAGGGAAGGGACCAGAGGTGAGAAGATCAGAGAAAGTATTAAACTAGAAGTTTTCACTCATCAGCCAAAATAGCATGTGGGAGAAATAGAAACTTATCACACTTGGGAGGGTTTCTGAGCACCTAAAACTATCCCAGAGGCTTTTTATGGTTCACTAAAAACTGCCCAATTTTTCTAGCACACTCAATTTCTATAGTTTTACTTTGCTCACACTAATGAGCATCTGTTGGTGGGGATATATTACCTGAACATTCATAAGAGAAATACTAAAATACTATGTTTGCAGTGTGCAAAATTTTCATATTAAGGTATATTTTATATACTAACCTTTAGATCAATAGACAGAAGGTGAACTAACAAGAGAAAAAAAGACAAGCAAGTTAATGCAAACAAGGTTTCTTGAATCATAGATTTAGAACTGAGGTCAAGAAATCTATCACTTAAATTATAGATGAAGAAACTGGCCCTTATAATCTGTGATGTCTTTGATGGGATTCAAAGCCATGTCTTACCAACTACTACCTCCATGGTATGGATGCATAGGACAACGTTAAGTCTACCCTGCTGTTTCCTAGAATACAAAACCACAGAGTTTCACAGATAAAAAAGACCAGGTTCATTGACTATCAAAGCTGAAAAGGACTTTAGAATGAAGAATATCACAACTGAAAGAAACTATGGACATTGAATGCTGGAGCTGGGAGGGACTTCATGACAACAAATAGCCAGAGCAGGGAGGTTCTTAGACACAAATATTAGATCTTGGAAGCACCTTAGAACACAGAATAGTGGAGCAGGAAATGATTTTAAAACATATATTTGGGCTGGAAGGGACCTAGGAGAGGTTTTAAATGAATTCTTTCATTTTTCAGGGAAGAAAACAATTTGTAGGACCAGTATTCAAACCACAATCCATTTTCTACCACTTCAATGCTATTTTTTTATAGATAATGCTGATCCCTTTCACTTCTCTCACTCCTCATTTTTTTTTTTTCTTTCATTCATTTTTAGAGCAAACATTTGCTAAATACTACAGTGTACTAGCTAGGTAATACAAGGGCTAGAGTGCCAGGCCTGAGGTCAAGAAAAGCAGAGTTTAAATCTTACTTCACACGCTTGGGCAAGTTACTAAACCCTATTTGCCTCAATTTCCTCATCTGTAAAATGACCTGGAGAAGAAAATGGAAGTCTCCAGTATCTTTACCAAGAAAAGCTCAAATGGGATCACAAAGAATCAGGTACAACTGAATAGCAAGTTATATATTTAGATGATAAAATGGATAGAAGAGTGGGATTGGCATCTCCTGAGTTTAAATTTGACCTCAGACACTCACTAGCTATTATGACAATGGCCAAGTCACTTAACTCTGTTTACCACAATTCTTCATCTCTACAATGAGCTGGAGAAGGAAATGGCAAACTACTCTAGTACCTTCGCCAAGAACACTATGTATTAAGTACTTCAAGCAGATAAGAAATAAATTAATCAGACTCTGTCCCTCAAGGAGATTATAATTCAGTAAGGGGAGGTACTGAAGATCCCGGGATATTAGAAGAATATGCAAGAAAGATCTTTTCAAAGAAAGGATTTAGGAAACTGAGAAGCTGATAGATGAATAATTCAAATGAAATGCTAACTAGAACTTCTTGAGTCTTATCACCTCTTCCTGGATGACTCATAAATCCACATCTCCAGATTACCTCTCTCTGGACCGACTAAGGCAATTCCCTTAATAGATCTATAAAATGGATATCCATAAACCCATTAAATTCTTCCCTGGACTTGCTCCCTTCCCTTTACCCTCAATAGGGTCACCAAGGGTCAAACAGGACTGAACAAAGCTGGTTGGGGAGAGGGGAGTTGTGAAACTAATAAACTTCTGCTCATTTATTTTTCTTTGAATAAAGTATGTCAGAAATCTTAATTATTGATAGGATTGTTGGATGGTGATGGTGATGGTGATGGTGATGGTGATGGTGATATGATATTTTTTGATGTGAATATTCTGAGGCACCAATTAATTTCTAACCAGCACTGAAAAATACAATACCTTTGCTCTAATTTTATGGGCACCTTCCCTCTCTTCCCAGTATTTTGACATACAATTTTTACTACACCATACAAAAGAATTTTAAAATAAAAAATGTTATAAATGACTATTCAAAATTGTTTATGTTCAAAATATTAGATTTTACTCTAGACAGAATTTGCCAATTCTATGTCTTTCAAATCAGTTTAAAAAAAAAAAAACATCTTTCTTGTTTTGCCACCATAAAACAAATAATTGACAGCTGTGTTTATTAAATATGCCAATAATATGAACACCTTGAGAAGTAGCATTATGTGGTGAAGAAAGGACCAGCCTCTGGGTCAATAAGATCTAGGCTCTGATAGATATAGGCTATGTGACCCTGAGCAAGCCACTTAAATTTTTGGTTCCCCACAAAACTTTCTTTTTAGATTTCTTTTTAAACTTTTCTTTTTTAACTTTAATAATATTTTATTTTTCCAAATACATGCAAATTTAGTTTTCAAAATTCACCTTTATAAAACCTTGTGTTCCTAATTTTTCTCCCTCTTCTCCCCTTTCCCCCTTCCCCAAAACAGCAAGCAATCATAGGTTAAACATGTATAATTCTTTTAAACATATTTCCATATTTGTTATGCTGCACACACATACAAAATCGGATCAAAAGGGAAAAAAAAGGCAAGCAAATAGTAAGAAAAAAAAAAAAGGTAAAAAATACTATTCTTTGATTCATAGTCTCTGTAGTTCTCTCCCTAAATGCAAATAGTTCTTTCCATCACAAGTCTATTGGAAATGCCTTGAATCACCTCATTATTGAAAAGAGTCAAGTCCATCATAGTTGATCATCACATAATCTTGTTACTGTGTACAATGTTCTCTTGGTTCTTTTTCCTTCATGATTATCATCAATTCATATAAGTCTTTCCAGGTTTTTCTGATTAGCCTGCTCATCATTTCTTATAGAACAGTAATATTCAATTATATTCAGATACGAATATATATACATATATTAATATGTGAGTATATATATTCAGCCATTCCCCAGCTAAGGAGTTTCCACTCAAATTTTCAGTTCCTTGTTACAAAGAGGGCTTCTACAAACATTTTTGCAAATGTTTCCTCTTTTTTGATTTCTTGGAGATAGACACCGCAGGATCAAAGGTTGTGCAGAGTTTTATACCCTTTGGGCATAGTTCCAAATTGCTCTTCAGAACAATTGGATTAATTCACAATTTCACCATCAATGTCCCAGTCCCCTTTGTGGGGTCTTTCTAAGACTATATGTGACAGAGAATCTACTCTTCACTGGTAGAAGTTTCCTAAATGTGAAGACCCCAACACAAATGAAATCAGATGTGCTGATTTTAAAAAATGAAAATTTAATGGAGGGGCAGCTAAGAAATTTTGTGGACAATACTGATGACTTTACAAATATTCCATTGCTCAGGATAATGACTGGAACTTAGTAGGTACTTAATAAATGTTTACTGATTGATATACTTACATTACTAACCACTTAAACACAAAACTTCCATTAACTCAACTTACTCAAGAATCAAGAAAATCAGGACAACAGAATTAGCATGTTTTGTGGTTGCTAAGTTGCCTCTGAGTTTTCTTGATTCTGTGTATCACCACATGTGTACCATGTGGTGCATGGGACTTTCTTGGCCATGATACTGGTGTGGTTTGCCACTTTTTCTCAGTAGATTAAAGGAATCAGAAGCTAAATGCCTTGCCCAGGGCCACACAGCTAGTAAGTGTCTGAGGCTGCATTTAAACTCAGGTCTTTCAGAATCCAGACCCAGTGCTTTATCCACAGAGCCACCTAGCTGTCTCCTGAATTAGCAGGTAAAAGCAGCTTAATATTAATAAATAATTATTAATTCTTAAATTATATAATTAAATTAATTATAAATTAATAAATGATACCCTAGTGTCACATAAAATAAGGTCATCAAAAAGACTTCACAATATCCCAAATGTAATCCAGACTATTCTTTCTTCCTTATTCAGATCTAAGCCTACTTTACTGTCCAAATTTGCTAAAAATATTGACAGACCAGCTTTATGAATTGTAACTAACTTCATATCATGACCTGGACAATAGTCATTCTTCATCCACTCAGTTTTTTCCTATGTAAATAGTTAAATCAAACTCTTTTGGATGATGCTCTGGGACTTTCATCCAAATAACCTAACTACTACTATTTAGAGAGTCTAAATTAAGCTTCTTGAGAGCAAAAAATGTCATTTTTGTCCTTTTATTCTTAGTGTTCATCACAGTGCTTGGCAAACAGTAGGCATTTAATAAATGCTTATGCTTAACTCTGCCCTGGTCATGACAATGACAAAATTCCTCTGGTTAAACTTATTCTATAATTATGAATCAAGGGGTGCTACAGTCTCTAAAGAACTAATTGTTTCAGATCACAGTACTATAAAGAGGCATATAACAGGTATAAGCAAACCACAGTATATTATTAAAGAAGAATGTCATCAGACAAATGATATGAAAGATATTGAGGGAAATGAAATTGGCTGGCTATATGTTAAGTGAGAGATAATTTGAGGACACAATGTCTCACATATAGTATTTACTTATTGAATTAGATTGGATTGTGCTCCATTAATACCAATTAAATGTCAAGATATCTAGAGAAAGGTCCTTACTACACAAAAGGACAAATGTTCTTTGCTTTATTGCAAGTTGACAGATAGGGATATTCATATGCTTTTTGGATTTGTTACTACCACAGAGAACAAAATGTTCATAACCAAAATATTTGAATCAAAGTCCTATATAGACACAGCGCTCATTAACTGCCAGTGTTACTACAATAAGAAAATATTATCTTTTTATTTTGAAAATGCTAGAAATCATTCTTTTCACTAATGTGCCATGACTTTCTCCCAAATTATTTAAATTAATGAGATTTTATTCTAGCATTAGAATTGTAGCATCTTTTCTCAAACAAGATAGCATAAATGATGCTTTTCAAACCTTAAAGCACTATATAAATGCTAGCTATTAACATTTTACCTAAAGAAAAGTGTTCCTTCAAAAGGATGAACAATTTGGAGTCTTTAATTATGGATTCATCTAATAACTGAGATATGTTTTATTCTAAATGTGACTGGGTGATGAATTAATCTCTTTGAAAGAGCTCAGGTGAAATTGTCTGGCCACTTGGAAACTAAAAATGCCAGTTAGAATCCTGTAATGAAGAGTTGCCATGGTAACCTCTCTGCTCACTTATTTCATTTCCAAGGTGATAGATTTGATGAGAGTCCAGCCAACACTGAAAACCCAGCCAGCACTGTGTGTACAGAGGGAAAAAAGAGCCCATGCATAAGTCATGAATGAAACAATGAACTGGGAATAAAGCTAAATGTAGTTTTAAAAGTCTACCTATCCAGCCAGATGTGGGATAGTAAAATCTATGAATAAAGCCCCATTCAAATTATTAGCCTCTATTCCTAAGCCTTTCTAACTCCATTATGATTTCTGCTCTTTCCCTTTCTTGGAAATATTAGCATCAACTACAAAGAGCCTAAATATACAATTGTGGCCAAAAGTAGATTAATTCTCATTCTAAATTTTCCTTCCTTATTCCTTGTTCTAAAAGGGGCAGAGAAATAGCAAATGTGAAGGTGCTTGAAAGGTAAAAATTCTATGTTAATTTAGGCTGTGGCTTTTATACCTCTACTGAAGTCCTATTCAGGTTCTTCATTCAGCAGAGGTGGTCTGGCTTCTCAAAGGCAATGCCAAGGAAACACAAGCTCTAGGAAGAAGTATCTAGCACCAGATTTTATAGCCATCATCTGAGAACTGACCTGGCCAAGTCCTTAAAGGCTTATCATCAGAAAAGAGGAAAATGCCCAGAGATGAATTTGGGGCCGTGGGAACACATGAAGACCATCTCAACAAAGGCAGGAAAGATTTGCAATCTCCCTTGGTGAAGAGATGAAATCATGGATTTCAAAAGCTTCCTTGAGAGAAAGGATTGTTTCATTCTTTGTAAGTGTATCTCCATTACACCCATAGTGCTTGATACAAAGCAGGTGCTTAATAAATGATTTTTATTCATTGTAGAACTGACAAACATTATTACTAGTTTTGTTCCTATTAAAGGGACAGGATAAGTTTATCAACTCTCTTTCTCTGTCTCTGTCTCTGTCTTTCTGTCAGTCTGTCTCTGTCTCTATTTCTTTGTCTGTCTCTCCTGTCTTTCTCTCTCTCTCCCCCCATCTCTCTCTCTCTCTCTCTGTCCTTTTCTTTTTCTCTTTTTTTCTCTCATCAATTAATTGAGTACTGCTTTGGAGCTCCTGGATACTATCACTTCATTCCTTCCTACTTCTCAGACTCAGACTCTTGGGGAATGGTGGCTCATCTAGATAAGCACAGAATAAACCATTTTCATAAGAATCTCTCAAGTATCCTTGTGATTTTCTCTTTACTCAGGAAGCAAGCTCACTGACATCATCAAGCAGTTTGACCTGATCAGTTCTTAAATGAAATTATACATTTAGGTTAACCAGATTACTTTTACATGTTCTATTTTGAATTCTATTTCCAAAACCATTTTTGCTGACCAAAAAAAAAAAAAAAAAAAAAAAATCTTTCTGCTTCCTGAATTCCATCAAAATAAAATGTTGTTTTATTTTACACAATTATGTTTTCTTTTATGTACTCTGCTACCCTCAAGATGGCTCCAGATAACCTCTCAGTAATGAGCTCCCAACACACCTCTCTTAAACCTCCACCCAGTTTTACTTCCTTTAGTGTGTTTTATCAAGTGTGATACCTTTCTACTTTCTTCAAAGGAAAGACTTTGGTGTTACCTGTGTGAGTTCTTTCCAGTGTCCCTCACCCCTTACTAATGGATAATCCTTTCTGCATTTATGAAAGATATTTCACAAATTAGTGCTCTAACCTCATCCTCTATACTCTCTGAACAATAATACTCTTTCAAAATGATGACTTTGAGGCACTGAAAGATCTTTCTGGTTCAAAGGATAATCAATGATTCTGAGATGAGATTGTAATTGTGTGTGTTTCATCTTATTCTCATGGTGTGTATTTCATCTTATTCTACCTTAATAGACTGATGATCATTTTCTTATGATACTTTCTTCATTTTATTATAATTCTGATTTTTTAAAAAATATATCTGGTTATCCAGTAACTCAAATTCAAAGAAAAGTCTAAAATTTATTAAATGTTTTCCTTACCAGGCTTCTGGCCCCATCATGTTCCTGGACTTGCTTTTCTCTCTCTCTCTCTCTCTCTCTCTCTTTCTCATTCATCTAAAGCCTTAACTTGTTCCAAGTCTGAGAGTTCATTTATTCTTGTATATTTTCTGATGTATTATAATCCACAGAACTCCAATTTCTATTTCCTGTTTTGTTTCAATAAGTGAGTTTATTCACTGTTCACCATTTGTGATGGTCTGTTGTAAAAATAGCATTTCATGACTATAAACCACCCTCTCTCTTAAGAGCAATCAGGGAAGTAACTTGTATTCTGAGCCCTTTAAACCCTCAGACCAGAAATATTTGAGGAATAGCACATAAATGTAATGTTAGCCTGATAACTCATTTAGGACTTGGAGTTGAGATTGCCCAGTTGTCCCTAAAATTACCAGATCTTCCCCAAGCTATTGTGCTGGCTGGAAAAGCATCATCCCTGGCTATCTCATTCAGAGATATAGCCATACCTTAAGGATCATATCCATCCACCTTCAAGTTTAATCTATACAGAGTATTCTAAAAATTCTTAAAGGCTATTAAGAGGTTCACTTTCTTCCTCTGACACATAACAGCTGGCCCAGTCACATAACCTTCCTAAAGCAGGTCAAATACCTTGACCTGGATAACTCCCTAACACTAAGTTGCAGAATAGTTACAGATTTTCATTTGGTATGAATGCCCTCATCAGAAGCTTCCTATGTTCCACTGAATTCCTAGGTCCAACTATTCCCCTGGAGGAAAAAAAAAATTCTCTAACTATTTTAGATAAGTGAGGAGTGTCAGTATATAAGTATTATAATTTATAATCAATGAGTATATGTAATACATATGTATTAATATTAAATTAAAATATTAAATAACAAGGATGTGGAAAACCTATGAAATTACCTATATAGGTTTTCATTTTTTTAAAGATGAAAATTAAAATACATATTCAGACATGAATGTAGAAAGCAATGATATAATTATTTTATCTCATGAATACTTATTTTCCTTTTTTTGTGGTTTATTTTGGTGAGGCAATTGGGATCAAGTGACTTGCCCAGGATCACACAACTAATAAGTGCCAAGTGTCTGATTTGAACTCAGAGCTCCCTGACTCCAGGGCCAGTGTGCTATCCACTGTGCTACCTAGATGCCCCATGGATACTTATTTTTATCTAGTTCTGCCCCAATGTCAGGATCAGGGATGGATTATCTATTAATAAGAACTGATTAAAGTTTCCCTTAACTTGTAACTCCATCCTCCCTACCTCATTTCCTTTTGAGTTCTATCATGGATGTATTTTTTAAAGTCACTCTTTAAAACTTTAAAAATATTTCATTGATTCTTTTGTTTTTATATCACTTTCTCCACTCTCTCTTCAGAGAGACATCCCTTGTATGAATAAAAAAGAAAGATGAAAAGGAAAGAAAACCCCCCCAAATTAACAACACATTCACACTGGCTATCAGTCTATTCAACATTCCCATCCACCTCTGCAAAGAAGGAAAGGAGGAGCATTTTCTCAACTTAATGAAGTCCCTTTAATGGGCATGTCTATGGAAAGGATGTAGATGATAAATTTTAGATGCCATTAAAGTTCACTGGTTTCACAGAAATGATACTGAATTTGTTTTCCTTCAAATAAAACTGCTAAAAATCGTAAATGAATTCATAGCCTTCACAAACCTTCCTAAAAGACACAAAGTGACTCCTTGGCTATCTCAAGTATTTTGGGTAGATGCTATGCTCAGTAGATAAAGAAATAAATTCTGCAGTCATATATCTTTAGGAAGTAAATAGGGTCATGCTACCATAGAGACACTACCAAAGAAAAGAAGGCTCAGATGGAAACAAAGAGGCCAAAGGGCAGGTAAGGGACAACCTGTCTGCACACTGGGACTCCAATGTTAATCCATAATCTAGTGACTAGAAAGAGCAATGTGTGGAGTTTAGAGCAAGAGTGTGAGTTTGAAAGACTGAATTCAAGTCCCTATTCTTGGGAATATCATTCAACCTCTTTGGGGTTCATTTTCCTTGAATTATAAAATGGGGGAAGTTAGTGTGAATGATCTCTAAGCTTCTCTTTACATCTTACAACTAGAACCTAAAATCTAAGATCATCAAACATTTTAATCAGCCTAAGATCATCAAACATTTTAATCAGCATTATAAATATTCCCCCAAACACATTGCAAAACACTACAGGATAATTTTATATATTTCCTCCAAATATATCCAATCGTGAGTGGTTGTAAAGCAACATAGATGACAACTTTTGGCAACCTCTAGTATATTTTATTTTTCTATGGCTTCCAAACCCCAATATGTTTTCAGTCTAATTCATTAGCTGCAGCAAATAAATGTAAGCATTTAAAAAAACAAATTAGGCTAGCACTTTGAAGGACAAGACCAGAATACAAAGTAGCCAGAGTAAATTAAGAATGAAGCATATAATAACACTAAATCCAACCAAACAACAGACATTTATAAACTACTTACTATCTTCCAGGCATTGTGCTAAGTATTGGCATACAAGAGGGAAAAATTCTTAATTTTTATTAAAATTATATTTTAATGGAGGAAACAATATGAGTATGTTGCTGTTCAGTTATTTTCAGTCCTGTTTGACTTTTCATGACCCCATTTAGAGTTTTCTTAACAAAATACTGGAGTGATTTTCCATTTGCTTCTCTAGCTTATTTTATGGATGATAGAAATTGAGGCAGAGTTAAGTGACTTGCCCCAGGTCATTAGCTAGTAAATGTCTGAGGTTCTATTTGAGCTCAAGAAGATGAGTTTTCCTGACTTCAGACTGGCATTCTATCCATTGGGACACCTGGCTGCAATATATATATATATATATATATATATGAGTATAAGTAGATAGGTATGGGACATAGTAAGAGCAAAGTACAAAGTAAACTTAGATATCAGGGGGAAACCAGAAAAAGCTTCCTGCAGAAGGTGGGGCTTGAGCTGTGTCTTAAAGAAATCTAATGTTTCCAAAGGGCAGAAGGAGGAAGGAGATTTCTTAGGATCTGGGACAACCAGGTACAAAGGTATATAAACAGAAGATGGAGCATCATTCATGAAGAATCTCAGGAAATTCAGAATGGCCATACTGTAGAATTCATGGAGCCAAAAAATTTGTAATTTTACTGGAAAAATAGAAAGAGGTCAGAAATGGAGAGATTTAAATACCAAAGAGAACAAATTATACACAGCCTGGTCTATAATTTAAGGATATCACTTTGGCAGCTGTATGGAAGATGGATTAGAGCAAGGAAAAACAAACATACAAACAAAAAAAAACTTGAGGCAGGGAGTCCAGTTAAGAGGCTATTAAAATAGCCCAGGCAAAGTGGCTATATGAATGGAATGTTGTAGTGGTAGATAAGACTTGGTAACTGGCATAAAAACCTGGGTGACAGGTATTACTCAAAAGCAATAAGTGGCAAAGAAGATAGGGAGCTGAGTCTCTAATCAGGAAGATTCATTTTTGTGAGTTCAATTTAACTACAAATACTTTCTGTGTGATTTTGGGCAAGTCACTTAACCCTGTTTCAGTTTTTTCATATATAAAATGAGTTAGAGAAGGAAATGATAAACCAGTCTGGTATCTTTGCCAAGAAAATCCCAAAATGGGGTCACAGAAATAACTTTACAAAAAGTCAGACAAAACAGCAATATGGAAGTTTCATTAAGGGTAAATTTGGGAAAGAAGAAGATGACTTTTTTCTTGTATATGTTGAGTTTCAGATGCTGATGGGATCAATTTGAGATATGTAAGGGGAAGTTAATAATGTGGAACAAGAGCTGGGGAGAGAGATTAGACTGAATCTAGAGATAATGCCCAGAGATAACAATAAAGAGAATCTCAGATGAAAGACAAAAGGGAGAAAAAAAGAGGATCCAAGATGGAGTTTTGAGGCACACCCATACTTAGTGTGATTAGTATGAGTCAAGTAGAAGGAAATTCAAGAGAGATATTTCATGAAAAGCCAGAGAAATCCAATTTTAAGGTGATCAACAATGTCATATGCTAAGTATGGGTCAAAAAGAATAAAGAAAACGCCATTAGACTTGATGATTTAAAGATAACTGGTGACTTTGGAAAAAACAATTTTAGTTGAAACATGAGGTTAGAAGTTAGTTAGCAGGCAATTTAAAAGAAAGTCAGAGGAGTGAAAAAGAGGCATAAAATAAATATAAACTTTTTTTTTGTTAAATAAGTTTAGTTGAAAAGGTGAGGAGAGAAAAAACAACAATAACAGATAGCATGGATAGTAGCATGTAGTTAGGCTTTTTAAGAATGGGAGAGACTTGGAAGAAGTAGAAAAAGAAGAAGAAGGAGGAGGAGGAGGAGGAGGAGGAGGAGAAAAAGGAGGAGGAGGAAGAGAAGAAGAAGAAGGAGGAGGAGGAGGAGAAGGAAAAGAAGAAGAATCTCAGTGGAGATAGTACTCTAGGGAAAATGGAAGAAAATGGAATAAAGGATACATATTGAGGGGTTGACTTTATGAGAGAAAGACATTTTCATCAGAGATTAGAATAAGAATGAGATCATGTACCATGATGGAGTGGAGGAGTGTGAACTGGAGGAGAAGAGGGAGTTTGTTGAGAATGGTCTATTTTTTTTTTCCCCTCAAAAAGTATGAGCTCAGCTAGGAGAGTAGGAGAGTAAGAGGCCTAAGGAGAAAGGGAAGAGGTCTAGAACAGGTTCTGCAGTGGCTACCTAAAGAAGAAAACAGATCCAGCTCTGAAAACATGACCCAGCAATGCAATAATGTTGTAAAAAAAAAAAAGTACGAGCCACTATGAGGCAATCTTATGATGTATCATGGACACAACGACCAGAGAGACTTGAGAGGTGGCAAAAGACCATCAAAGATAATTTTAAAACTGCCCCCCTCAAAAAAACCCACTCAATACCTAAGAAAGTAAGATTAGAGTAACTGGGAGATTGGGGCGGGGGAGGCTAGTAATCTGATCATTGACAAGGCCAAGAATGGTTGGTCTCAGAAAGCATTTCTCCATCTTCATGAGGGCAATAGAAAGAGAAATAGGATCATCTTAGACAATCAAGCATTTTCATTAAGACAGAGTTTTAATTTTCCTACAATGAGTCACATCAAATGTCCAGATGAGTTACTGAAGGAAGCAATTAAAATTAATCTAGAGACCTTTTAAAAAACAAAAATTCTCATTTCTTTAGGGTGAGAAAGCAAGCAAATGAATGAAATAACCTTCAAGGGTCCTTTCCATGATGTCATGCAGAAAATTTGCGTCTATAGTGAAAAATCTGAATAGCTCCATACTACCACCCACTGGTAAATAGACAAGAAGAGCCTATATCATGGAGATCCAATTTATATCCCCTCTCAGATTTTTTTTAAAGTCATTTTCATTGGCAATCTATTTTTTCAGCAGTTGCCATCATGAATAAACATTTTCTAATGATGTAGCATGCATTTTTTGTATAGAACAAACACTTAAAAATTTAAATGTACTACATGATGTATGCAGAGAAATAGCAGTCTTTCTCTAGAAGCAATGCTATGAGGGCTGTAGTTTACATACTATAAGATCTTGCCAAAAGAGTTTTACCGAATCATATACTTTAGAAACGACATGCTTGCCCAGAATTGGCACATATTTCGCACGATGTGGAATGGCTGTAGCGGATAAAGCATCCATTATGGTGAGTCGCCTAGCAACCAAGCCATTGTCCTTCAGCCAGTTTTCTGAAGTCATATCTAGAGAACTAAGAACACAGATTTTGGTGAGGTGCAATGGAAGATTATGGAGGGAGAGAAGGAGAGGGGGAAAAAATTGCAATTCAAATTCACAAAAAAGGTGGAAAACAACTTGACATATATCAGTGAAACTAAAATACTTACTCTTGGCTTGTATCTCTACTCCTCAGTTCTGATGTTTTTTCACTTATTGTAACAGTCTTTTCTGTGGAGAAAGAGTTGTAAATATACAAAGGTGTCTTGGGTTTTATACCAAATTATTACATTGACTTCATTAATATTTCTCTGTCTGTAATTATCAGCGGCCACTTCCCTGCCATTTTACATCTTTATTTCTGATATTGATTTTTAAAGAAGTCATATCCTTTTCAGTTAAAAAACCAAATACATTCTGAGACGTAATTTTAAATCTTTTAGCCATATTTTGTTACATTGCAGTCTTTGTTCATAGTATCAGATTTAGAACCATCAGGAACTTTAGAATTCATGAAGTTGAACTGCCTAATTTGACAGATGAAGGAACTGAAAGGACTAGGAGGGTTTAGAAGTTGCTCAAGGTTGTACAGATATTAATGTGATGGCACAAGTATAGTTTAAAAAATTACATATCTATTCAAAAGCCTCTTTAAATATTCTTTAAAATTATGCCACAGAGTGTGTCTGCTTTTTTTTAGCTGAAAAAGGATATGACTTCTTTAAAAGTCAGTATCAGAAATAAAGGTATAAAATTGCAGGTTAAATGGTGTAATTATTTGATTTAGATAACTAATAAACTAGAATTATACTTAATAGTGATTGGAAAGGAAGGACTTTGAAATGATTCTATTAAACTCTGGTTTAGAAATCTCCATCAACCCTGAGATCCATCTGATTGGAAGGCCAAGCAGGGAATTCCTCTCAGAACTAAGGTAAGACCTAGATCAATCATTTCTTCATTTCCCACAAACCTACACCCATTTAAACTTCTTAAGTGCCTGGTACCTTCCCTTTGTGCCCCACCCCATCCTCCTTTTCAGCTCCTGTTAGATTGTAAACTTCTTAAAGTTAATAAATGACTTTCTTTTTTGAGTTTATATCCCCAACATAGTACCTGGTACGTAGTGGACACTTAATAAATGTTTATGAACTAATTTAATTAACAAATGAGCATTCCATTGAAGGAAATATCAATGTCTTCAATAATCCGGGGCCTTGAACATAATTCAAATATTTCATTCATTCATTCAGAATAATAATTGTGTGGTTTCATCCTGTTGGAGGAGAATGCACTGTGCAATCATGAATTTTTGAAGGCAAAAAAAAAAAGGGAACAGAGTAATCAAGGAAGATAAACAGACTACTGTGTAGCTATGGAAGAGGAAGGATGTTGCAGATGAGAACAGTCTGCAACTAATTTTCCTAAAAAGTTATCTGGAAGCTTTATACATACCCTGAAAAAGTTTTGTTTCGAATGTAACAGATTTAAGACTGAATTGAAAGAAGTATTTTGTGCATTCTGGAAATATTAAAATTACACTGGTGACTATGGGGCATTAGTGAATAAAGTATTTAATTATAACTAGTTGTCTATAAAATCTTGCTCTAATTATATACTATTTTTAAACTTAATGATTAGTATTATTGGCTAACATATACTAGCTTTTTATTAGAGTTTTTTAATTTTTAGAAACAAATTTAGAAGCATACTAATTTCTCTCTCATTAATTATGCCCAGACAATCCTGGTTATTCAGACTAAGAAGAAATAACCAAGTCACTGCTCACCTAATTGCAAGAAAAGTGTTACCATCTATGATTTAATGTCATGAATTGGTTCTGGGAATATATGTAGTATTCAGCAAAGTTTTATTACAAATCAGTTAATTTCATAGAAACAATGCAACATTACAATTTTTAGCAACATTTTAGAACTTTACAATACATTGATATTATTAATGATATTAATATTAAAATTAATTGGACTAAACATATATAATTTGCCTAAATCCAAGATTTAAGGGACTGCCCATATATTGGGGAATGGCTAAGCAAATGGAAATTGATGAATATAATGACATATCCTTGCTCTATAAAAAATTATGAAATGGACAATTTCAGAGAAGTCTAGAAAGGCCTGTATGTACTGATATAAGGTAGGGTGAGCAGAACCGGGATAAATAGTTATACAATAACAACACTGCAATAAAATCAACTTTAAAAGACACAACAGTTCTGATCAAGGCAGTGACCAATTATGATTCCAAAGGACTGATAATGAAGCATATTTTCCATGTCTTTAAGATAAAGGTAATGGACTCAAATTTCAGAACAAGACATACATTTAAAAAAAAAAAAAATCTTCATCATTGCCTGTTGCTATTTTTGTTAATTTTCAGGATATGTGGTGAAATATTAAGAGTTAAGTTGATTTAATTAATACTTTCAGTACTTTAAAGCAGGGATCAGCAAACTACACCTGGAGGTTCAAATTTCCATTATCTATTGCTTACATTTTTGAATGCAATAAAACTTGATTTAATAAAACAAAACCATTTTGAGTTTCTGGCAATGTCTTACCAACTCTGAATTTAGCGCATGTTTTCATATGGTCACTTATAGTTTATTCTTTTAAAAGCTTCAATGCTGGTTTTGTAAACCCAACTTACAAAGAAGACAGGAACCATCAAAATGGAATTTAAAAAAACCAAATATTCTGTGAATGTATGTTCCTCTTAAAAAAGACAAATAAGTAATTATTTGTTTTCCAAAAGAATGCAACACTGGGTTCCTTTCAATAGTGTATTTAAAAGCAATTTGATATATACACAGCTGCTTCAGGAGGAAGAAGAGTGGGACAAAGCTAAGAGTGCTAACTGAAGTCTTCATTATCAGTGATATTTTCATTTACATTGTTATAGTTGTTATTGTATATATTGGTTCTTTTGTTTTGTTCTGTATCAGTTATGATGTCTCTGATGTTTACTCCTATGTGAACTTCAGTAAGTTACTTCCTTGTCATGATTTCCTCAAGTATAAAATGAATTTAGAAAAGGGAACTCAGAGACCACATCCAGCTTGATCTTAATCAAGAGATGCAATTAGGTGGCAAACTAGGTTAGAGCACTAGACTGGGAGGTAAGAGGATCTGAGTTCAGATTCTCAGATCCTTACTAGTCCACTTACTAGTGGACAAGTCAATTAAGCTGTCTCAGTTTCCTCATCTGTAAAAATGAGAAAATTGGACTTGCTGGTCTCTAAGATCCTTCACAGCACTAAACCCATGACCCTATGATCTACAAATATCATTTCATGTATAAATCAAAGCACACCTGTATTTTCATCTAGCTCTCATTTTCAGGCTGACCTTTATGACTGGGTGAAGAGCTTCGTTTTCTGGAAGACTCCTTTTGTTCAAGAGAAGGGTACTTTTTTGCATTCAAGCCAATGAGCTTCTTTTCAATAAAAGAATTCCTGAGCAGACTAGTTTTTGTTGGTTCTGTTGGCATTTACAAAAAGAGGTTTGGAACATTGGACAGGGAAAGAGAAGGAAAAGAGACAAATTTAGTCCACCTTTTAAAACCCATTCTAACAATATCTCTGGCAAATAAATAATATCCCCACGCCCTTTCTTTTTTTTATTATAACTTTTTATTTACAAGATATATGCATGGGTAATTTTTCAGCATTGACAATTGCAAAACCTTTTGTTCCAGCTATTCCCCTCCTTCCCCACCCCTTCCCCCAGATAGCAAGTTGACCAATACATGTTAAATATGTTAAAGTATAAGTTAAATACAATATATGTATACATGTCCAAACAGTTATTTTGCTGTACAAAAAGAATCAGACGTTGAAAGAGTGTACAATTAGCCTGTGAAGGAAATAAAAAATAGAGGGATTGAGAATTCTATGTAGTTGTTCATAGTCATCTCCCAGAGTTCTTTCGCTGGGTGTAGCTGGTTCAATTCATTACTTCTCTATTGGAACTGATTTGGTTCATCTCATTGTTCAAGAGGTCTACGTCCATCAGAATTGATCATCATAGAGTATTGTTGTTGAAGTATATGATGATCTCCTGGTCCTGCTCATTTCACTCAGCATCAGTTCATGTAAGTTTATCCAGACCTTTCTGAAATCATCCTGCTGGTCATTTCTTACAGAACAATAATATTCCATAATATTCATATACCACAATTTATTCAGCCATTCTCCAATTGATGGGCATCCACTTAGTTTCCACTTTCTGGCCACTACAAAAAGGGCTGCCACAAACATTCTTGCACATACAGGTCCCTTTCCCTTATTTAAAATCTCTTTGAGATATAAACCCAGTAGTAACACTGCTGGATCAAAAGGTATGCACAGTTTGATAACTTTTTGAGCATAGTTCCGAATTTGTATTCACAATTCCACCAACAATGCATCAGTGTCCCAGTTTTCCCACATCTCCTCCAACATTCCGCATTATCTTTCCCTGTTATTCTAGCCAATCTGACAGGTGTGTAGTGGTATCTCAAGAGTTGTCTTAATTTGCATTTCTCTGATTAATAATGATTTGGAGCATCTTTTCATATGGCTAGAAATAGTTTCAATTTCTTCATCTGGGAATTGTCTGTTCATATCATTTATCAATTGGATAATGGCTTGATTTCTTATAAATTAGAATCAATTCTCTATATGTTTTGGAAATGAGGCCTTTATCAGAACCTTTGACTGTAAAAAGGTTTCCCCAGTTTATTGCTTCCCTTCTAATCTTGTCTACATTAGTTTTGTTTGTACAAAAACTTTTCAATTTGATATACTCAAAATTTTCTTTTTTGTGATCAGTAATGATCTCTAGTTCTTCTTTGGTCATAAATTCCTTTCTCTTCCACAAGTCTAAGAGGTAAACTATCCTGTTCTTCTAATTTATTTATAATCTCATTCTTTATGCCTAGGTCATGAACCCATTTTGACCTTATCTTGGAGTACAGTGTTAAGTGTGGGTCAATGCCATATTAATTTCCAATTTTCCCAGCGATTTTTGTCAAACAGTGAGTTCATATCCCCAAAGCTGGGGTCTTTGGGTTTGTCCTTTGAACCTAACCTATTCCACTGATCAACTAGTCTATTTCTTAGCCAAGACCAAATGGTTTTGGTAATTGCTGCTTTATAATGTAATTTTAGATCTGATACAGCTAGGTCACCTTCATTTGATTTTTTTTTCCATTAATTTCCTTGAAATTCTTGACCTTTTGTTTTTCCATATGCACTTTGTTGTTATTTTTTTCTAGGTCATTAAAATAATTTTTTGGGAATCTGATTGGTATAGCACTAAATAGTATTCCAGTAGAATTGTCATCTTTATTATATTTGCTCGCCCTATCCAAGAGCATTTATTATTTTTTCAATCTGACTTTATTTGTGTGGAAAGTGTTTCTGCTCATATAGTTTCTGATTCTCCCTTGGCAGATAGATTCCTAAATATTTTATACTACTGGTAGTTACTTTAAATGGAATTTCTCTTTGTAACTCTGTTTGGATTTTGTTAGTGATATGTAAGAATGCTGATGACTTATGTGGGTTTATTTTGTATCCTGCAACTTTGCTAAAGGTGTGGATTATTTCTAATAACTTTTTAGTAGAATCTCTGGGGTTCTCTAAGTACCATCATGTCATCAGCAAAGAGTGATAATTTGGTTTCCTCATTACCTACTCTAATTCCTTTAATCTCTTTCTCCACTCTTATTGCAAAATCTAGCATTTCTAATACAATATTGAATAGTAATGGTGATAGTGGACAACCTTGTTTCACTCCTGATCTTATTGGGAATGGTTCCAGTTTATCCCCATTACATATGATGCTTACTGATGGTTTTAAATAGATGCTACTGATTATTTTAAGGAAAAATCCACTTATTCCTATACTCTCAAGCATTTTTAATAGGAATGGATGTTGGATTTTATCAAATGCTTTTTCTGTATCAATTATTGAGATGATCATATGGTTTTTGTTAATATGGTCAATTATACTAATAGTTTTCCTACTATTGAACCAGCGCTGCATTCCTGGAATCCTACTTGATCATGGCCCACATCATTTCTTAAGCTTTTTTAGGCTTTCCTTTCTATTTGAACAGACATATACACTGATTTCCAAACTCTATTTTGGAATATGGTCCAATATCATCAAAAGTGAATAGCTGCTCTGGGAGTTTCTGGTCTCTTTTGTCTTTCAGGTAATTGGTGCAGTCAATAATAATGCTGGGACTCATCCTATAGAATTCAAATCTGGCCTCAGACACTGAAGCAGGAAGAGGTTAGTTAGAAGGTGACTTTGATTTCATTAAGAAAATAAATGCTTATATCAGTAAAGTCTTTGATGTCACCTGGTCAATTAAACAGGGAAAATTCAGTTAAACCTTTTAAGTGTAATTTTATCCTGCACCATATTACTGGTTTTTTTTTTTTTTTTATTGAGTCATTTTAGTCATGTCTGACTCTTCATGAACTCATTTTGGCCAAGATATTGGAGTGGTTTGCCATTTCCTTCTCTAGTTTATTTTACAGATGAGGAAACTGAGGCAAACAGTGTAACTTACCCAGGATCACACAATAAATAAGTGTCTGAGATCTTCCTGACTCTAGGCCCAGAGCCTTATCTACTAAGTCACCCAAATACTCCTATAATAATATTAATAGTAGTGGTAGTAGTAGAAATAATATTGATAAATACTCTTGCTTTTATAATTGGCAAAAATTATAGGCAAACCTTAAATATATCCACATTAAAAACAGCAGCAGTAATGCACTGGATTTGTAATGGGGTCATTTTTAAAAAAGTATTCCCATTGACAACTACTGAGGTTGGACTTGGGCATGCCCTTTGTACAGTTACCTAGCCTATGAGAACTGAAGTTCCAGCTTCATTACATCGACTGGCATTTTAAATCACTGCCTATTCAGAAGCTATAGAGATTAGCCCCCCAAAAAGTGAACAAAAGTATTAGGGAGGGAATTCAAACCTTTACTGCTACCCCCTGCTCTGTGCCTAGAATCCACATAATCAACACCAATTCTCCTACATAGAGAGGCAAAAATAACTAGAAATACATGTCAAGGCCATCTTCAAACACTAAAATATAGGTTATGGTAATATCAAAATTTAAGATGGGATAGTTAGGAATGACATGGTAGCCTCTTTTTCAATAGGGATTTAATTTCACCTACAACTATTACCCAAAGTGAAAAGATGAAGAAAATTGAACTCATTTAAGTGACTAGTACATAGGATCTAATACAAATCTTCTGTTCAGCTTTTAAGTCCCTTCACTGCCTGCCCACCTTTCCATTGTTCTTACATCTTACACCTCTACTCTTCAATCCATTGACCTCCTTTCTGTTCCTCACATACAATGCTCCTTCTCCCAGTTTCAGGATATTTCCACCAGCTGTTCCTATACCTAGAACACTTTTTCTCTTTATCTCCATTTCCTGGCTTCTTTGAAATCTCACCTCCTAAAGTTCCACCTTTTATAAGAAGACTTTCCTTATCCTCCACAATTCTGATGCCTTCATTCTGTGATCCTCTCCAATTTATCCACCATATGTCTTGTTTGTACATTTTGTCTTTCTGAATGACATTTTGTTTTATTCAAATTTTGTCCTCCCCATTAGACTATAATCTAGCCCTTTGAGAGCAAGGTTTTGGGGTTTTTTGCCTTTCTTTGCATCCCTAGCATTTAGCACAATGTCTCTAATAAATCTAGTTGATTGATTGACAGTACCTGCAAATGGTATTTTCTTCTTCTGAAAACTTTGTGGTGGGCTTCCAGAAGGACTAGAGAAACCAATGTCAGCTGGGGATACTGTTCTCAGTGTATGTTTCTGTAAAGGTGTATTTGTCATCTTCTCTGTTTTTGAAATCACTGCAAAGGTGGGTTTTTTATACCTAGGTTTATTTTTCAGAAAGGGAAAATGGAAAAAAGAAAACACAAAATATTTTGACAGAGAATGCACAAATATATCATTAAAAGATCATGACAAAAATGCTACATTTAAACAACTCAAACTGCTTAAATTTCATTGAAACTTAAATTTTAGTGAAACTGATTTTCAGGAATGTTTTACAAAATTTCATTTATTCAATGAAAAGTAAAAACAAAATTCCAAATTAAAGAAACTGCAAATCCAATACTCCAACCTGTGGTTTCCCAAAAGACAGGAGGGATCCCCAGAAGATATGAAGTGTACTAATGTCACAATACATGACAAAACATCATGGAGTCCCCATGTGAGAAAAAGAATAAAATTGGGGAAATAGAATCACAATCTATCTATCTATCTATCTATCTATCTATCTATGCAATTGCAGCTTTTGCACTCCTATTCAAGATAGTTTTATTTCCATGGACCTGAACTAGTTTGCAGTTTAGGGGTATGCACTCTCTCTAGGACCACCATTTTTCTATCTAAAGTCAAGATTTAGAAAAAGATACAGAAACACTGTTGCATTTAAAACTCTTACCTCCTGCTATATTTTTTCCTCTTTCAGATATATTTGTCATGCATTGTGAAACATGGCTATCTGATTTGGTGGCTTGGTGTGAAGTGTACACTCCATGAGGACAGGAACTAGATCTTAGCTAGACTGTGTATCTTCACTAGTAACTAACATAGTGTTCTGCATGTAGTTGGGGATATAATAAATGCTTGTAGAATGTGCAATGATGAAGATTTTATATACAGAAGGGAAAAGTCAAAATGGACTCCACCACAGACATTGAAGTGGAAGTGTTATCAGGATGCTGTACAAAAAAATTAAGACATATTATCCTGGATTGTTGTTCAGTTGTTTTCAGTCATGTCTAATTGTTCATGACCCCATTTGAGTTTTTCTTTGGGGGCAAAGATACTGGAATGTTTTGCCATTTAAATTCTCCAGCTCAATTTACAGTTGAGGAAACTGAGGCAAATAGGATTAAGTGACTTGCCCAGGGTCACATAGATAGTAAGTGTCCAAGGCTGAATTTGAATTTAGGAAAATTAATCCTCACTCCAGGCTTGTGCTATCTAGCTGCCCATTAATCCTGGAGTCACTTTATCCTCTGTGGTCCTCATGTTCCTCATCTATAAAATGAGGAGTCCAACTATCTGACTGGTAAGATTTCTTTCAACTTTAAGTCTTAAGATCCCACTTCAATTTCATGTTAATTATGCTTGTGAAACATATAGGTAGATGGACAGAAAGGAGTCTTATTTTGAGGAGACAGTATAACTTCTTTTACCTAGTAGAAAGATATAGTTTACTGTCTGTTCCAGTACATGTAAAAAGTAACCAACCAAGAGAATTTCTTCCATCAAGGAATAGAAAAGTGGAAATGAATCATTTGTAAGGAATGGGGGGATGCCTTCTATTCTTTGTACCATGTTAGTTTGACATGTACATGACATCATTCCTCTGCTTGTTTTGAATCAAACTGTTCTTTAATTTATTCAAATTAATGGCAGAACCAGAAACACTAGTGAACCAGATTACCCAGCTCAATTGCAGGTCATCAGATAAAACAGTCAAATGGAAGAACAGGATGAATAGACAAACTTATAGAAAGAAATAACTATAGCTATATTTGTTATATTCATTTAACTATTAATTTGTATTAAATAGCATGATGTTTTATGATTAATATATTTTCAATTAAGCAACTAAATTTAATTGGGGGGCAGAGTGGGGTATTTAGATTCAGCAGATTTGTCTCAAAACCTAAATCTGTTGCTTATTATTTAGGAAATCCTGAGCAAATCACATTATCTTTAGACCTTAATTTCCCCAATTGTAAAATCAGGTGTTGGACCAGAGGACCTTGAAGGTATCTTTAATCTCTTCATCTAGGATTCTATGAATTCCACGTTCATGGGTTCAACCTTCCCAAGTTTAGAATGCAAATTCAAAATTTCAAAACTATATATAATAATCAATTCCACATTAGAATAAAATTTTGCATAATGAGGCCATGACATGATCTATAAGGCATTCTAACCCTGTTTTTTCTCACAGAGATATCATGAATCCTGTTAAATGAAAAATCACTTATAATAGATTCATCCCAAAGTTCCTTCCCAGTTCACAGGTAACCTATTTGTTACTAATAATGACTGATATCTGTGGATCATTGAAATTTACAAAGCAATTTTCATACTTTTAAAAAATGGTTCAGACAAATGATTTTATTGAATTTTCAGCCTAGAAACTCTTCACCTAAGCAAATTGGCCACTTATCTGTAACTTTTAAGTTTTAGAGGTTTAGTTGCCCAGAAAACTAAGGGGTCTACAGTGGCTTGCTAATTTCAAAAGTGTCAAAAGTGAAACTTGAACAGTTTTTTCTGACTCTAAAGCTGGGTATCTTTCCATTCTAAAAGTTTGCCTCTTTTTACATACATTATTTAATTTTATTTCAGAAAAGTATTCTCTTGGTAGAATATTTATATTTAGAACTACCATTTGAATACCTAAATATTATAAAACTAGAAAATTTTTTAAAAAATTAATGATACTAATATACATACTTGTACATTGTAGAATGTAAAATGTACATTATAGATACTAATGTACAATTTCATGAGGGACTCCCAATCATGAGCTTCCACCAAGATTCAGTTTTCAGCCCCCCTTTTGGCAAGTAAAAGATCATTGTAGTTTTGGGAGGGGGCAGCTAGGTAGTGCAATGGATAGAATACCAGGCTTGGAGTCAGGTACACTCATCTTCCTAGCCTTAGCACACTTACTAGTTGTGTGTCCCCAGGCAAGTCACTAAACCTAGTTAATGGCAAATCACTCCAGTATCTCTGTCAAGAAAATCTCAAAATGGAGTTACAAAAAACCTGAAATGATTGAAAATGCCGAACAAGTGTTAATAATATAGGTTAAATTTAAAAATATGTCATTTTTACTTTTTATTTTTTCTCTTAGAAAGCTGGTTATTAAACATTTACCTACACACTTCTTGGATAAAGGCTGATGTTAGAATTGAACTTTTTCTCTAAAAATTTGAAATTGGAAAGAAAAAAGAATGTAACCAGAGCAGTGGTGGTGATTTGGGAAAATATTAAGAGATAGAATAAGCTTAGGAAGATAAGGTATGATGTGATACCCCAAGATGTCCTCTTAAGTACTGGTAGTACTTTCTTTTATACTCCCCAATTCATTGCTCCGGATGGGACCTTGATCCTCATTACCCAGACTTCCTTTACCACTACCATCTTCTGTCAGTTATTTGCCCTCTTTTATACTTCAAATCTATCCAGTTGTATCACCTAATGCAAGTCCTGATGGCTTTTATCTCCAGAATTCCATGACAATTTTCTCTCCTTTCTCATTGATGTCAGTGCCTGACTCATTGTCTCCCACTCTGCCTAAATTCTTACCCTCCTCTTGGAGACATCAAAATACTGTTGATGCTCCTTCAAATACCTTAAATGACAGCAATGACAAGATGTGAGTACATTGTAGACATTTCAGATGTTTTATTTCCTGAAACACCTTGAATAACATTTTTAAAATTTTAATAGCTTTTTATTTTTCAAAATACATGCAAATTTAGTTTTTAACATTCATTCTTGCAAAACCTTGTATTCCAAATTTTTCTCCCCCCCTCCCTCTCTTCTCCATCCCCTACACAGCAAGCTATCCAATATAGGTTAAACATGTGCAATTAAATGGCACTGTGAGCTAACTTAGTGACTTGTAAGTTGTCTCTAAAATAAGCTTATTGAAATAGAATCCTGTATAAAATGAGAATACAAATGTTCTTTATCTAGCTTCTCAAAACTAATCTTAAGGAAAATTTAATTTAAAACTCCTTTTTTTCTTAATAATATTTTATTTTTTCCCCAGATACATGCAAAAAATATTTTTCAACATTCAAGCAATGGGATAGCAAGCAATCCAATATAGATTAAACATGTGCAGTTTTTCTAAACCTATTTCCATATGTGTCGTGCTGCTCAAACAAAAAATCAGATCCAAAGGGAAAAACACAAGAAGGGGGAGAGGAAAGCAAACAAACAACAAAAAAGTGAAAATACTATGCTTTAATCTAAATTCAGTTTCCATAGTTCTGACTCTGGATGCAGATAGCACTTTCTATCCATTTTTTTTGGAATTGCTTTGAAATTGTTGAAAAGAGCCAAGGTAAGGCTCTTTTTGTAAAAATAAATCATGCAAAAATAGGCCAAAAGGGAAAAACAATGCAAAGGAAACTTAACAAATTTCAGATGACTCAATGACATTATGAAAATATATATGTCACGCAAGACATAGAATAATTACTCAGTTTCTTCATCTTTTTCTGTATTATGCCACCAGTCTAACATCATGGATTCAGTGTAAAGGTTCTGAACTCTTTCAAGGTGATTTTGTCCCATTTCAATTTCATGCAGTAAAAGGTTCAATTGTTCATTCTGCCAAAATGAGAAACAGACACATATACTACTCAGAAAATATGGTTGATCCACATTTTATAAAAACATTCCTTAAAACTTGTCATCTGATTCAGGGAAAGAAAAACACAGAACTTTTTTCCACCAAGTTAGCTCCCCAAAAGTCCAGTCAGATCATCATCTTTTGATTAAAGTCAAGTAAGTCAACAAATATTTTTTCCCAAAGTTCTATTTAATTATTTTTCTACTAATTTTAACATTAATCTTTTCAAAATTTTGGAGTTTCAAATTCTCTCTCTTCCTCAGGCTCTTCTCTTTCCATTGAGAAGGTAAGTAGTATGATATCAATTACACATGGGAAGTCATACAAAACACAATTCCCTATTAGCCATTGTTAAGTATTTATTAAGCACCATGTATTGGGACTTGTTCTTAGTTCTGGAATGGCAAAAAACAATCCTTGCCTTTGAGATCTAGAAGGAAGAGAAGTTGTTACTGTTGAGATTTTCAGTCATGTCTGACTCTTCATGATCCTATTTGTGGTTTTCTTGGCAAAGATAGGGGAGTGGTTTACCATCTCCTTCTCCAGCTCATTTTAAAGATGAGGAAATGGAGGCAAACAGGGTTAAATTATTTGCCTAACTCACATGTAGTGTCTGGTCCAGGATTTGAACTCAAGAAAATGACTCTAGGCCTATCACTCCATCTATTATACCACCTAGCTGCTCAAATGCCATAAGGTAGAGAAGGGAGAGATAATAGCACAACTTTGTACAAACATATATCTCATATATATGAGATAATTTCTTTTCTAATTACATTTGGATAAATTAATGTAGAAGAAGGCATTTAACTAACAGAGAATTTCCCAAAAATCAGTGTATCCTTAAGGTTAAAACTGTACTTACTATTTAGGGATATTCTACATTAATCATTTCCAAAAATAGAATGTCCGGTAAACAATATTATGAGAGAATTAATTTCAATAAGAATATAAATCTAGAACTAGAAGGGACCTCAAAGGCCATCTAATCCAGTGGCCTCAAATGAAGAAATTGAAGTCTAAGAATGTTAAATGATTTCCCCAGGATCAGACAGGTAATAAGTATCAAAGGAAAGTCCTGTGACTCGACAATGTCTGGGAATCAGCTGCATTGAACCGATGACTTTTCTGCAAATATGTCCTTCTTGAGGGCATATGGCATATGCCCAAACAAGATAATTTTATGACTCAATTGACTTTAATTATTGCTTTATTAATAACTCCACAAATCTATAATAAGTGAAGCAAAATGACATCTCCATGGAAGAAGGGAATGAGGTTATAATAAAAACTTTTTCAGCTTTCACTACTAGTTTACTTTTTCTCTAATATATGCTAATGAAAAAAAAAATTGCACTATAACACGGGCCTTCCTCCAAGATTAGAATTAGTCAAAACTATGAAGCAACGTTTGTCTTTGATGCCTTCCTCTACTTTGTAGAGTAGTACATCACCCAAAGACTTCATCTTTTATGTCCTCTCTATCTGCTCAATGTACTTATATGGCTTGTTGCCTCCCCAACTGTGATTTCTACATCTGTCCTATCTTCTCCTTCATCAAATAATTAAGTGAAATTAATAATTAAATAACTAAATGAAAGCATTTGAAAAAAAGTATGTCATCATTAAATGTTTTCCCCTTTCACATTTCTCTCGCAAAAATTCCTGCTCCATTTGAATAATCTTAGCCAAATGTTAGAAGGAAAGCAATCTAATTAAACTAATTCACACTAAGTATAAAAGACTGACCAATGCTGCTTTAATTCTATACATTTTGTCAAAGATGATAGATGTTAATTATTGCATTTTCAGTCCTTTCCATTAAAAAAATAACACCATGAAAGTGTTAGCTGGTTGGAGTAGGGATATGATATGATAATATGTCATCTCCCACCAGAACAGTAAGTCTCATTTGTTGAGGTCATTTCAAGAATCTGAAGCAGCAGTTTTCTATTGCAAGCAGGGTTGGATATTATCAAATCAAAATTGACTATTCCTTTAAAGGTATCTGACTGAAGAACTCTTGCAAATTAAAGCATTTTTCTTTCTTCTTTTTCTTTTATTCCTTTTTTCCTTCCTTCTTTTCTCCCTTCCCCTTTCTCTCCCTTCCTTCCTTCCTTCTTTCCTTCATTTCATTTCTTTTCTTTCTGTCTTTTTTTTTTGCAACATAGCTAATATGGCTAATATGTTTTGTATGATTTCATATATATATATATATATATATACATATATATATATATATATATATATATATATATATATATATATATATATATAATGGGTATTGTTTTTCTTGCCTTCTCAATGAATGGGAGATGGGTGGAAGAAGAGAGAATTTGCAACTGAAAATAATTGTTTAAGTAATAATAAAGAGGTTTGAAGGACTCACAACTCACACAAAGATGTAGATATATAAGATGCAGGTTTTTTTTTTTCTCTGTCTGGTGGGGAACTGAGGAGTCAACTATAGATAGAGATTCTAGCAAGAGGAAACTGGATAGGAAGAAAAAAGAAAGATAATAGGCCCTCATCATCCTTAGAAATATCTTCAATGATATTACATGATCTCAGGATTATAGATTGAGAGTAGGTAGAGACCTTAAAAAATGAATTCTTTCATTTTATAGGTAAGAAAACTGATGAAGGGTTCAATGACATATCCAAAGTCCAAAAATTACACAGGTAGTGTTTCTGTAGCAAAATTTGAACCCAGGTTTTTCTTGACTCCAAGCTCAGCACTCTCCTTATTTTGCCACCTCATAAGGACCTAAATAAAATGTACACATTCAACTTTTGCTGCCATCTTCTTTCTTCTTCCTTCCTTAATGGGCAGAAAGACAAGCAGCAGCTCTCGCTCTTCCTATGGTCAAGTTAGGGATCATTTCATCTCTAATGCAGTAAAAGGATAAACGACCAGTCTGGGGACGGGACAAAATACACAAAATACACTCTGACAGTACCCAAACCAATAGAATTAGCCACAACCAGGTTGTTAGGGAGGCATTTTGTTGTAGGGTTTTGCTGCTACTTTTCTAATAAGATGAAAATAATAGTTAACTGACCTCAGGTCTATAATACTAAATCAAATAAACACCTCCTCCCCATCAGATGAACTCTTACCGCATAAATAGCTGGGTCCAAAGGATCGCGAGAAACAAAATGTAAGTAATGGAATTCTCCTCCAGTCTTGAAGGAGAGCTTCTTCAAAAAATCATTGGCATCTTCATCATGGTAATTGAGGGAGATTGTATGAATAGGAATTTTCTTTTGAAGTTGGATTTGAGCAAAAATTGTTTCTACAGGCTATTGTAGGTTATTTTTAAAAGATAGAAAGAGGTGGGATGAGGAGAAGGGGAATTTGAAGGAGGAGAAAAAGAGTGAGGGGAAAAGAGGAAGAGAGAACGAGAGAAAAAAGGAAGGGAAAGAAGAAAATAATTCCTTAGTACACATGCCACTGTGACAACAGCAATTTTCAATTTATAATTTCATGACTTAACAATGGATTTTCTGGTTTAATTTTAATGTCAGTGATTTGATTGTGGTAAAACGCAGGTAAAATCAGCAATTGATAATGTTTTATGAGTTTAAATAAGCATCTGGACTTATAAGTTTTTGTGCTTTAAAAAAATTCCATTTAACTGTCTCCAGAGCAGGTGGAAGATAGGATAATGATTATAAACCAGAAGCTTAAGAGAAACAAATCAATCAATAAGCATTTATTTAGGAGCTTATTTTGTGCAAAGCACTGGGCTTTCCAGCATTGTACTGAGTGCTAGAAATACAAAGGCACAATCTCTGTCCTCAAGGAGATTATATTTGAACAGAACCAGTCTCATGTTTATTTGAAACAAAGGAATGTGAAGAACTACCTTAGCATTCATGCAGTCTACAAATGGTATACTAATGCCTCCTTCTAGGATTAATGAGGTCACGAGAGAGCTGGGAAGGAAGAATGAAATAAGGGTCCATACCACAATCCAAATTCTATAGTTTTAAAGAATGGACCTGATTCTTTTAAAACCAAAATTAACTTACAGAGAATTCTTGTTGTTCAAGAATTTTTCACCTGTAAAGTTCTGCATAAAGTCAAGTAAAATGAAATGTACTGTATATAAAGTTATAGTAATATTCTGGGATGACCAGCTGCTCAATGACTCCATTATTCTCAGCAGTACAATCATCCACAACTACTCTTAAGGACTTATAATGAAAAAAAAAAAAAAAAAACACCTATCCATACCCAGAGAAGAAACTGATAGATTGAAACATTCTCTCTTTCTCTGTCTCTCTCATTTTAACTTAATTTGTCTTGAGGGTTTTTATTTTCATTAGGGTAGGAGATCTGTATTTTCTTTCACAACTTGACATTTATGGAAATGTTTTACATAACTTCACATGTGATTTCTTAATTATGGGTAGGGATAAGGAAGAGAACCTATAACTTAAAAATTTTAAAAACAAATATTTAAAAAATATTTTGAATGTAACTAGTGGAAAATATTAAATAAATTTAAAATTTTAAATAACAAAAAATAAAAATTAAAAAAATTAGAAATAGAATAAAAAATATTTTTTTTCCCAAAAGTTTAGGAAATGAGGCTCAGTGCACTGCATTTAAACCTTTGTCAGTGCACCATAATAATTGCCAATCGTTGGTCATTCCCACCACCTGCTTCTTATGACCTCCAGCAGTCAAGCCAGGGATAAACTAACAAAATTTCCAAAGAGGTCAATTCAACTTAACTAAACACATAATACAATTCATATTTATAATGGCATTCTAAAGGTTCATGGAGCCATTTTCACTTTGTGGTCACTCTGTAACCATTTATCAATTGGAGAATGGCGTGAATTCTTATAAATTTGAGTCAATTCTCTATATACTTTTAAAATGAGGACTTCATCAGAACCCTTGAAGGTAAAAATGTTTTCCTAGTTTATTGCTTCCCTTCTAATCTTGGCTGCATTAGTTTTGTTTGTACAAAATTTTTTTATCTTAATATAATCAAAATTATCTGTTTTGTGTTCAGTAATGAACTCCAGTTCTTCTTTGGCCACAAATTCCTTCTTCTCCACAGATCTGAGAGGTAAGCTATCCTTTGTTTCTCTAATGTGCTTATAATATCACTTTTTATGTCAAAATGATGAACCCATTTTGACCTTATCCTGGTTTATGGTGTTAGGAGTCAGTCAATGCCTAGTTTCTGCCATAATCGTTTCCAATTTTCCCAGCAGATTTGTCAGACAGTATGTTTTTATCCCAAAAGCTGGGGTTTGTGATGTCAAACACTAGATTACTATAGTCATTGACTATTTTGTCCTGTGAATCTAACCTATTCCACTGATCAACTACTCTTATTTCTTAGCCAGTACCAAATGATTTTGATGACTGCAGCTTTATAATATAGTTTTAGGTCTGGCACAGCTAGGCCACCTTTCCTTGCATTTTTTTTTCATTAATTCCCTTGAAATTCTTCATCTTTTGTTCTTTCAGATGAACTTTGTTACCATTTTTTCTATATCTGTAAAATATTTTCTTGGGAGTTTGATTGCTATGCACTGAATAAGTAGATTAATTTAGGTACTATTGTCATGTGAATATATTCACTGGGCCTACCCATGAATACTTAATATTTTTCCAATTTATTAGATCTGATTTTATTTGTGTGGAAAGTGTTTTGTAATTGTATTTATATAGTTCCTGATGTTGCTTTAGCAGACTCCTAAATATTTTATATTATCAACAGTTATTTTAAATGAAATTTCTCTTTTTATCTCTTGCTATTAGACTTTGTTGTTAATATGTAAAAATGCTGATGATTTATGTGGATTTATTTTGTATCTTTCAATTTTGCTAAAGTTGCAAATTGTTTCTAATAGTTTTTAAAGTTGATTCTCTAGGGTTCTCTAAGTATACCATCCTATCATCTGCAAAAGAGTGATAATTTGGTTTCCTCATTACTAATTCCTTTTATCTCTTTTTTCATATTGATTTTGAGAACCACTTATTAATATTATCTGTTTCTATTATCTGTTTATTTATTTTGTTAATTATTTTCCAATTGCATTTTAATCTAGTTTAAGATATACTGGAAGGTTTTTTTTGTCCACAATATATGGCCAACTATATGTTTTCTACCTATGATTTATATTATAGCATTCTATGTACAGGGCTCATTAAAAGATATAAAAATGAATATGACATTTCTGCCCTTAAGAAGCTTTCAGTCTAGTAGCCAACTTCAAATTCATGTTCTCTTGTTTGAAGAGGTTCTGTACATCTACTCATAATCCTCTTCTTGACTCTTTTAATTAATAAAGAAAAATTTAAAAATTAATATGACATACACTAAGCTAGTTGCTGAAGATACTAGTATAAAGAATGAAATAATTTCTAATAAGAGATGAAAAGTACATATATAAGCACATGCAAGAAAATAAAAGCTGGGAGGCAGCTAAGTGGTGCAGTGGATGGAGCACCAGGCCTGAAGTCAGGAGGACCTGAGTTCAAATTTGGTCTCAAGACACAACACTTGGAAGCTGTGTGACCCTGTGTGTAAGCAAAATCACTTAACTCCAATTGCCTCAATAAAACAAATAAATAAATGAACAAAAGCTGGATACATGTTTTCTTAAAAATACAAAATAATTAAAAACAAGGTAGTTTCAGAGGGGGGGCACTAGCAGTTGAAAAATCAAAAAGATCAAAAAAGGCTGGAGGGGAGCCTCCAGCATGAGGGGAGTAGTAATGACCATTGAGATTGGAAAGTTTGGTTAAAGTTGTGAATAACTTTAAAAGCTAAATAAAGAAGTTAATACTTTATCCTAGACATAATAAGAAATCATTGCAGTTGATTGAGTAAAGGATGATCAAATCTACATTTAAGGAAAGGAATTAAGATGGTAAATTATGAGGGCCTGAACTGAGGAGCTAGTTATGTGAATGGAAAAGGGAGTTAAATGAGATTAGAGTGGAGGCAGAAACAGAAAGATTTGGCATCCACTACATTTCCAGCAGTATGTATTCCAATTTTTTTTTAATCCAAAACCCACAAATCTTTACTTTTAACAAATGACCTATTCAATCTACTAAAAAAATGGATTCAATCTAACAGAATCTTTGAACTTACCTCTTCTCTACTTCAGAAAGAATTTTTGTGGGCTGATCTCATAACTAGCCTTTCCATATTACATTATTTCATATGAAAATATATTCTATGCTTCAACGTGTGATTTCAGTTACTCATCTTCCATGACTTTTTAGAGAATTTGTGAGGTGAAAAGGGAACCCAGCCAGATCAGGCATAGCCACTGGCTAGATATTCATGAATGAGTGGCTTTGTGTTATTATATTGAATGGTTTTTAAGAGGAAAAAGCTATTCTGTTCCATTTATCTAAACCTTGTAGTAACCTTCACTAATGAATTACATTCTGACCAAGGATAAGATAGTGATGAGAGCAGAGGGAAGGGGGAAGAAAATGATGAAGTCCTAACAAATAATATTAGCCCAGGTTATAAAAATACATATAGGTATCCCCCAATACACTTTCCTTACATATTCTCATCAGATATTATTCAAATATATATTATTCCATTGGCTAGAGCATGTAACTTTTCATGCAAAGCATCTTCTCTTATGTATAACCTTAAGAGTTGGTAATCCTTGTACTCATCTTTTCCCAGTATCTTTAGATGGGAAAGCTAGCTTCCAAATAAAAAAGAAAATGTGGCAACTTTCTCAACAGTTTTTAAACTAGAATAGGTTTTAAGGAATCTGGACGCTCAGCTCATTCACAAAGTGCTATTTCAAATATTTCCTGCTGCTTCTTCCCTTCTATCCCATGGATAAAATAATACCTGATCAGGTCTCCCATCTGTCAGGATATAGATTACTTTTGTTTCTCTATCAGCAAAAGCAGCTTTAAGGGCATCCAATGTATTGGTGGAACTTCCAACCTGAGAGAGTACGGGTAGAAGAAAAGATTAAAAAGAAAGAAAACATTGAGATATTACTAAGCAGAGATAAATTTCTCTCATATTTAATTTACTCATCCAATCATTTGCCAAATTGCATTTCTTTCCATAGGTTTCCATTGATCCCTAAAATCACTGATTTGGTCCAGACTCCCATCACTTATTAGCCCTTTCAAAAATATCCTCCTCATTAAATATCCCACTTTCAAAATCATCAGTTAACTATCCTACTAAAATCATCCAATCAATAAACATTAAATATTTAATATGTGCCAAGTACTGATACACTAGGGATACAAAGATGAAAATAAAATAGTCCCTGCCTTCAAAGAACATACATCTTATAGGAACACACCCTACCCCCAATACACACATACATGCAGTTTGATATATACAAAGTATTTATAAACAAAATGTAATTTTGAGGGGGAAGTGGTTCCAGTTGGGGGAAAATCATGAGATAAAAACCAAAAACAAATGGTTTCACTTGAGCCAAACTTAAAAGGAAGGAAGGAAGGAGAAGGGAAGGAAGGAAGGAAGGAAGGAAGTAAGTTGGAAGGAAGGAAGGAAGGAAGTTGGAAGGAAGGAAGGGAGAAGGAAGGAAGGAAGGGAAAAGGAAGGAAGGAAGAAAGGAAGGAAGGAAGATGAAGGGGGAAAGGAAAGAGGCATTTAATAAGTACCTATTATATGCCAGGCACTATGATTTTACAAATAGTATCTCATTTGATTCTCATAATAATCCTGTAAAGGAGGTAATGCTATTATCTCAATTTTTTAGTTTAAGAAACTGAGACAGGCAGTCACTAAATGATGTGGCCATAGATAAGTGCCTGAGGCCCATTTGAACTCGGGTCTTCCTGATTCCAGGTTTGCCATTCTACCCACTGAACCACCCAGCATGAGAGCATCTAGGTAAGAGATGAAGTATCACATATGAAACAAAGAAAGATTCAAGTTGAACAGTATATGAGGAGGAATGATGTGTAAGCCAGAAAAGATAGAAATGGATTGTAAAGGATTTTAAGGGACTAACAGAGCATTAATATTCAATCCTAGAAATCACAAAAAAACTACTAGAATTAATTCAGTAGAGAATTAATTTATAGCTGGGACAGCTAGGTGGCAGTTTGCTGGCCTAGGAATAAAGAGGATTGGCCTCAGACACTCAGTCTGTTACCCTAGGCAAGTCACTTAATCCTGTTTTCCTCAGTTTTCTCATCTGTAAAATGGGCTGGAGAAAGAGATGGCTAATCATTCTAGTTTTTTTGCTAAGAAAATCTCAGATGGGGTCACAAAATGTTGAAAACAAAAGCTGGTTAAACAAGTTGTGGCATATAATTGTGATGCATATTATTATGCTAGCAGAAATGATAAGCAGACTGATTTCAGAAAAATGTAGAAAGATTTAGATGAACTGATGCAAAATGAAGTGAACAAAACCAGAACATTGTACACAGCAACAGCAATACTATATGTTGATCAACTGTGAATGAATTCTCAGCAATACAATGATCCAAGATAATCCCAAAGGACTCATAATGAAAAATGCTATTCACATCCAGAGAAAGGATTGATGGAATCTGAATGCAGAATGAAGCATACTATTTTCATTTTCTTTGTTTTTCTTTCTTTGTTTTTTTTTTTTTTTTCTTTTGGTCTGTTTCTTTCACAACATGCCTAATATGGAAAGATGTTTTACATGATGTACATATATAACCTATATCAAATTGCTTATTATTTTAGCAAGGTGGAAGTAAAGGGGGGAGAAAAAATTTGGAACTCAAAATTTTTAAAATTGAATCTTTATATATAATTTGGAAAAAAATAAAACATCATATTTTAGAAAAAGAAATTATTGAATGACAACAACAATAACAATAAAGAGTAATCAGACCTGTGTTTCAAGAAAATCGTTTTGCTAGCTACGTAGAAGATGGATGAGAAAAAGGGAACTATTTCAGTTTGGGAGAACAATTAGAATAGACCAGATAAGAAATGATAACAGGTACTGTTGTTTTTGTTGTTTTTAATTTTATGCCTCTAAAAGGGAGAGAGACTGCAGCATAAAAGATAATTCAAATTACGCTGAGGTTAGAATTTAGTTCCAATGATTCCAGGAAGCTGAACAACTTATATTGGATATTGTCGAATACTGTAAATGCTTCTATCTGGACATGTAAAAGACAGCTTGAAGCCCTTATTATGGATTATCTGTCTTGAAGATATGGCTTTTAATGCTGTTTTATCTATGTGCTTTTGTGGGTGAAAAACTAACTTGGTTACTGTTTCTTCAGCTGTCAACACAGTTTAAATACACTGCCTAAATACCTCTTGGCATAGACTTAATAAGATTATCCATCCCTTCTTCACCTCTCTTTCAACCCAGATTTTCTGCATGTTACCTGTCATTTGATAAATGCATTGCTCTCTTTGCATTTCATAAAATTCGGCTGGATTCCAAAAATATTCTGTTATATTATGGCTCTGAGTTCACATAAAATAGACTATTTGTTATTTAAATGCCTAGTACTGAAATGTATCTCAAGTGCCTAACAATATGCCTAGAAAATAGTAAGTACTTAATAAATGCTTATTGATTGATTTGAAAGTGATCTTAGACCTACCTCTCTCATTTCACAGAAGTAGTTAAGAAATAAAGCTAGAACTTTAAAGTGGGCCAGATCATGAACCTTTATGAACTACAGATTCTGGACTTCAACTGAAGTCCACTTAGGGCACTATGCCATAAAAATGAAACTTAATCTAGTTTGGGAGCTCATCAATTCATATTTTAAAAGTTATACAAACATTTTGGGTTTTCATCTTTACTTGCCTATCTCTAGTGATTTCATAACACAGAACACACCATATTTACATCTTTTAAAAGTAATGAGAACAACATATAGTATAGCTGATTTCTTGCAAATTCCAAATTAATTTAATAGCATCTGAACTAATGGTTTTCTTGAAAGCTATAGTTATTAAACCACAGAGCATAGGATCATGGATTTAAAACCAAAAATGATCCCAGAGACCCTCTAGATCGCCCCTTCATTTTAGAGACAGGGAAATTGAGACCTCTAAAGATGAAGTGATCCTTTCCAAAATCATATAGATGAGTTCAAATCAGGATTTGAACCCAGGCCCTCAGGCTCCAAATCTAAAGCTTTTTCCACCACATCACCATTTTTCATACTTCTTGGCAATTTCATCAGCTATTAATTTGAACAATTTACCATGCTTGAAGCATGAAATGAGCACTTTCTTTCCCAGGACCAACCAAGTTATTACTTGGCACAGAATTTTACAGCTACTGTTACTTCATACTGTAATTAGTCCTTCGTTTTTTAACAGAACCTCCAGGGAATGTGACTGCTCTATATGATGGGAAAGGCTTAGCTTTGATTAAAATTCAGAGTGATCTGCTATGTCTCTTGCTCCTTGATAAATCTGGGTCTCTGAGGTTTGCCATCTGTACTGTTTTAAAGATGGCTATAGTCCATGGCCACATTTGGCTTATCAAAAAAACAGATTTTGATCTTTTTCTTAGTGCCTTTTCAAGCATCTGGTTGACTATTTGGATCCTTAAAAAAGTATTTAAAAAATGAAGGCTATACAGTCCAAGAAAGTAGAAACTTTTGCGAAAAGGGATATCCTTTTTAATTGACTATGTATTTTACCAGCACAGTAAGATGTTATAAAATTTTATTTCCTCTAAAATGTTAAGCCAAGGGTGTAGCTCTAGAAAATCAAGAACTATCATTATGGTACTATGATTTGGGCCAATCTTTTTAAAAAATCCATATGATATTATATAGAGATATAAATTATTCATACTCTGGTCCAGTGATCCTACTACTAGAAAGATACTGTAAAAAGAATATTGACAGCTCAAGCATTGAAGATACAAAGAAAGGCAACCCACTAGATTCAGCAAAATCTTGATATATTATCAACTGATTGAATAACTGCCATGTATTCCTTGTTATTAATTTCAGTCATGTCTAAATCTCTTTGTGACCCCATATTGAGTTTTCTTGGCAAAGATACTAGAGTGATTTGCCATTTCTTTCTTCAGCTTATTTGATAGATGAGGAAACTGAGGTAAATAGAGTTAAGTGACTTGTCCAGGGTCACATAGCTATCATTCAGTCTAAGACTGAATTTGAGCTCAGGCCCTCCTGATTACAGGCCCAGTGTTCTATTCACAATGTCACCTCACCACCTGCTACTCCTTATTATTAAAAATGAACAGGGGCAGCTAGGTGGTGCAGTGCATAGAGCACCAGCCCTGAAGTCAGGAGGACCTGAGTTCAAATCTGGCCTCAGACATTTAATACCACCTTAGGTGTGTCACCCTGGGCAAGTTACTTAGCCCTAATTGCCTCAGGAAAAAAAAAAAAAAAGAACATATTTATATACCAACTCTTATTCTGGCATCTCAAAGCAGTTTTCTAAGAATTTAGATAAATATATAGATAAAAAAAAGAATAGATTCAATCCCATTCATTAATGCTTCTTTTCTAAATGATAATCTTCATTTTACCTCAAGGTTTTTAACCCATTCCTTAGCCATTTTCAAATTCTCTTCATTAACTTCAACAAGTTTCTCTTGCCAAGGAACAGCCTTACCATCAAACTTGACAAAATTGATTTTTTTTTTGAATACCAGCTGCTCCTGTAATAGACAAATTTTATTCAGTCATAAAATATTCATTCCCCCAATATAACAAAAGATTTGGAAAATTCACAGAATGATAAATAAACATCAATGACAATGAATGGAGTGAACTTTTTTTTAATTGTGGATATTAAAATTTATATTTATTAAATACCAATTCTTTAATAGACATTTTATTTCAATCTTTTTGATTTCGTATGTAAATTGGAGTTAAATGAGGCATAATGTACTAAGTCATTAGCCTCTCTCTCTCTCTCTCTCTCTCTCTCTCTCTCTCTCTCTCTCTCTCTCTCTCTCTCTCCCCCAAAGTTCCACTGTCCAGGGGACAGAGCCAAGAGAACTGGTGATGGTTCGAGATGCAGTGGATGACCTTTGCAATGTCTAACTAAGCTCTAAGGGTCCACAACAATTGTAAGCACTTCACCTGCCTTTGTGACCATTGAAACAAATTGTTCTCATCTGCCCATTCCATCAGGGGAAGCTTTTACATGCCTAAGGTAGGTAGCCCCCTAACTCACCATAGAGTTTGAGACCCTTTGGTTACCCTCAACCTGTTTTAGCTTCGTTTACTTATAGTCTGGATGCTGATCACCCATGTTAGGAAACGAAAATAAAACGTTTGTGGTAAAAATCTCTGCTTTACCTTATACCACAGATGTCAAATCTTCCACATTGGGGTTATGAAGGAAATAATAAAAGAATCACTATCCCTCCCATCAATGAATTTTTAGAGCAGAGATAACTAAAGCAATGAGAGAGGATATCATCTGCTAAGCCTTCCAAACAAAGGGAAGATCTACTGATTTTTATCATTATAGAAGGTTGAAGAGGAGCCCTTCTGAAATTTTTGCTTAGGAACCTAAACTCTGACTTCATACAATCCCTGATTCTTCTTCCCCACAACTTTAAGTGCTCAGCTCCCCATCAGTCCTTTATCCCTCAGTAGATGATTACAGGCTGAGGCAATATTGCCAGTAAATAGGTCCCCAAAGTCAGGGGAAGTGACTACTTTCTCTAACCTTTATAAGCTGAAAAATCTTTTCTTTCACCAAGGGCAGTTTATTTTTCATTGAATGAGATGTATCGATGAGAATGTAGATGAAATCTTCAAGCACCAGTCCAAAGAGGCTCTGGCTTCCATTTTGTAGCCATTTAATCCTAGAGATAAGAAAAAGGAAAGGTAGGGATGATAACAGAGTTAATGGTCAGCAGAGAAGCATAGTACATTTCAGAAGTATTAATGAAACATCCAGTGAGAAATTCAATAGATCTCCAATGAGCTCTATCTATCACCCTATCTTCCCAGATGAGTGCACGAACTTTACTTATTCTCTTTGGGATGTGACCTGAATCAAAATTTTTCAATGGGCCTAATTAACTCTCTCTGTTTTCCCCAAAGACTACAAACATAATCAAGAAATACAAACTTTATTATAGATTCAAGTAAAATATAATTAGAGAAATAGATTTGATGAAGAAATAAAACTCTCTATTCATCCCAAAGCTTTTCAGTAGGTTTGATGTTCAAATTAATTATTATTGCAAATCATCTGAGGCAGGGATGGGAAGGAAATAAGCGTTTGATGAAGAAAAAAAAAACCCTCTATTCATTCCAAAACTTTTCAATGGGAATGATATTCAAATTAATTGTTATTGCAAATCATCTGAGGCAGGGATGGGAAGGGAAAAAGCATTTATATGGTGGCTATTATATGCCAGGGACTAGGGTATGTACAAATATGATTTTATTTTATCCTCACAACAATCCTGGGGTAGATGCTACTGTCCCTTTTTTATACTTGAGGCAATTAAGGCAAACAGAGGTAAAGGAGCTTTGCCCAGGGTCACACAGCTAGTAAATGCAGAGGGTCAAATTTTAATTCAGGTTTTCCTGACTCTTAGTCCAGAACTCTCTATACTGATACACCCAGCTGCTAACTTGAGCCACTGTTCCACTTCATTTGTGAATAAAGAGATACCCAAGAACCACCCACATTCAAGCTGGCAATGCCAGCAGATTCTTCTGGCTCTCATAAAACATATGAACAGTGTCAAAGGATGGGTGAATAATATTCTATGACCAAGATCTTGGACAACTGTAAGAATAGGTCTTCTTCTGCCCTCCCTCCTCAGGCAACTTTAAAGAAACATGGAAATGAGAATTTGGCTATAAGTATAACTCTCATTCATAAAGCTCTTAAAAGCTAAATGGACTTCAGGAGACATGGCCATGCAGAATTTCAGGGTTAATATCCTCCTCGATTCTGCTAATTCAACAAGAGTTTTCTTTATTTATTTAGAGAGTATTATCAGAGACTTCTCTGGCTCCTTGAGGCTGATATATACTTCAGCTGAACTATGTCTAAAAATTCAGGAATATTACACACAGCTCTGGTTTCTAAGTGGAGGGTGAAAAGAATAATGAATAGTAAGGTTAGAGCAATGGAGTTAGTCTCTCACACAGCTTTAACCCTTTTTCCTTATAGGTATATAAGTACTGACCAAACAGTCTAGGTATTCTAATGGGTAAGAAGCTGAAGATAAAAGCCACATTAAAAGGATTCAGTAAGAGGGCATCCAGCCACCATCAGTGATTGAAAGTCACCAAGTAGAAATTAATTGCATACTGGGTACCAGAAGAACTGGTAGGTATAATTTCTTAATCCCTGTCAGCAGCTACAATGAAAAATCATGAAAAATGGGAGAGGAAGGTATTATAAGACTGGATATTAACAAATGTCCCGATTTTTAAAGGACATAGGAAGCAAGGGGTGTTGTGGATAGTGTTGGATTTATCATCAGGAAGACCTGTCAAAATCCTGTTTCACTAACTGCATGATCCTGGGTAAGCCATTCAACCTCTCTCATCCTGAATTTCCTTGTGAGATGGCCAGTTCCAAATACAATAGTTCTTAACCCAAGGTTGACATATTTAAAAAATATTTTGTTGACTGTATTTCAAATATAATTGGTTCCTTTTATAATCTTATGTATTTTACTTTATGTCTTTCAAATCATTATGAAAAGGGGTTCAGGTGCTTCCCTTAAATATCTCTGGCCTAGTATCTCCCTTCCTGTAATGACAGGAATAGGAAATCTTCTAGATGCACTTAAGCACAAAACTGTCTACTCTTTCCACCTTGCCACCCCCAGTTATCTAAAGCTTCACCAAGCAGCCAATTGATAAAGATGAGAAGGACCCACGTGTTTGCACATAAACAAGAAGGAATAATAGAGAGCTTGCTGGAGGTGATCTCTCCATGGGAAGAGATTGGTTAAGACCCCTTCCTCCTCCTGCCCTGAAGAACATGGCACCCAAAGTCCTATTGATTTCCTTGGTTCTAACCTTCCTTTCCTGTTACTCCCCCCATCCCTACCCATGTCTCTGCCCTAGGCATTTTATTCTATGCCCTGTGTCTCCCTTGTGAGAAATAAAATGGGTCACAATTACTTTATATATTATTAGTCTGACTCTTATTTTGTGAAAATCTCCTTTAATTCCCTACATCGATGGTGTAGTATTGGACAGAAGCTCTTCATTCTAAAAGCAACATTCATATTTGAAAATAAATGAACATCTTGTATTTAATATTTGATTGCCCTTTATTAGCCCATATTCCACAGAAACTATTTTTTGTCCATGTTAATAATTTCATGCAATAGGAATGATAAGGCAGCTTGCAGAGCAGATTAAATAGGCCTAGGATTCCTAGATTTACATCTCACCTCTAACACAAATGGACAATGTAACCCCAGGCAAATCAGTGTTCTATACATGGATACTCTTTGCAGCTCTCTAAGACATTAGATTACAGAGTCCTGTAGTAGTAAAGGGCAGGAGTATGCTAGTAAATGCTTAATGGCTCTCCAAAAAAAAAAAAAAAGATTCTGTTATGACATACTTTTAGGTTTAACTTGCATTCTTAACATTTTCTCCATCACTTTCTAAATCTAGACAATCAAGGGATATTAAATTATGCCCTGATTTTATAGCATTTGCCAATTTCTAAGGTGTAAAGACACACAATAAAAATTTAGCAATGATTCTCTCCTTGTAGGAACTGGCTCCAGCAAATCACCAATAGAAGAAATTTCTTCATCTGAGAGTTTTCTGTGCCAATAAAATCAAAGGTCTAGTTTTTATTCTCTAAGGCTCTTCCTATCCACAAACCAAATCTAAAACTTATTATCTCTCCTCTGAGGTAGAAACTGAAATGGAAATGGAAAAAAAGTATCAACATGCATTTATTATGTGATAAATTAACCTATTATATGCACAACACTGTGTTATATATTTTGGATAATAAAGGAATACAAATCTAGTTCTCAACAACTTAAGATAACATCATTGGAAGTTCATGGCTCTCATAGATGATTGCTAAAATATTATTATTCTCTCCAACTGTCTTCATAATCCAAAGACAGCTTCCACAATACAATCACAGATATCATCAGGTTTGTTCTAGAAGAATCACAGATATCAGAAATGAAATTTCTCATTATCTCCCTTCTGGTCTGTAATGGCTGTTTCTGAGTATAGGATCCTCCAGAAGAGAATACAATATAGTTTCTAACCTACACTTCAGAATGAGCATGGATAATAGAAAAGAATAGGAAGTAGACATAAAGAGAATGATATACACACCATGGAAATCATCATCCTGGGACAAAAAGCCCTAAAATGAGGGTTGGGATATGGGGGAACAGGTTCCAGCCTGAGACTAAACAATGTTGGAGTCCAAGTACAAATGAGCAGCAATCTCCTGATTGCTGAAGCAGAAGAGACCCAGAGATTATTTCTTAGTGTGATTTCTTCCCTTTATACTGCTCTCCAGACCATCTTCCCCCTAGCCTGAGAGAACTCCTCAGGGTTTCTATTTGTCATGTAGGACCAGAATCTCTTTAGCAAAGATCAGTATATCAGTTAATCTTATTATCTGCCTCGTGTCCTACTGTAAGGGAATCTGGCCACTGAGAGAGCAGGACTCAGAGAAAGGAAGTTTAGATTGAGAGAAGGGGAAAGTGGGGAAGGTAGAAGCAAGGGGCTTCCCCTAGTACCATCCTTCAAGATAAGAGAACCAAAGGAATGCATTTGATAGCTTGAGCACTGAAAGGGATTAGATTTCTGCTGAAAGAATGGTGGCAAGGGAAGGAGGTTCACCTAAGGTGAGTCCCCTCTTGTTCACTAGAGTGGTAACCTAGATAAGGAGGGATTGTGTAAATAATCTTCCTGACAGATCATCTACAAATGATCAATTTATTATATTTTTTAAAACAGACTAAAGAACCTTGCTTGATTACATAATCTGACAAGGATGTGAGGAGTTATATGTACTTCTTTTAAAGATGAGAAATAGGAAATTTCAAACAGCACGTCAGTTTTTTGTAGTTTGAGTTTATTCTTTTAGCAGATGCCTTGAAATAGAATATTCAAAGATGCTGATGATAATGCACAATGCACTTAAGCATGAGGACAAAGCACTTCCATTTTCTAAGCATGTTCTGTAACATGTAACAGTAGTGTGTCCCACCTCATAACCATATATTTTATTTATCTTTTTTCAATTCAATTCAAGAAACATTTATTAAATATCTACAAATGTAAGTTCAAATAAATTGTCCCTATGCAAACTAGTACTTTGTGCTGCTTTAAGGGTCATGCACCTAAGGATATTATATTTATCTTTTTTTTTTTTTTTTTTTTTTTAAATAACATCACCCCAGGATGTTCATTCTTCAGGAATGAAGTTAAAGAAGTCCTGATATGTAAGTTATCTTCCTAGTCCCAAATAGACCAATCCATTTAGTAAATATCACCTAATGGTCCTTTTATTTGCACATCATCTGTGTAGTAAAAACACCAAACCCAATCAAGGACCCAATGGTCCTTGCTTCATCATATTTACACATAACAGGTGGAAATCTTTTTGAAATTCAAGGAAGAAATGACCTGCTTTGTTTCTGAGGGGGAAAAAAAAACTAACCTTTTCTCAATTAGCTCCAATGCATTGTTCATCTTCTCTTCATAAGCTTTGCACTTGTCTGCAGTGACATAAACATGGACTATAGTCCCATCCTTCCAGGGAGTGTGCACAAACTTGTTACAGTATTTTGCATGGACATTTTTCTTATTTGGTTCCTACAGAGAGAACAGCAACAATAATAACCAAAAAGAAATCTTACGTCCCTAAAGAATGTAAAAGCAGCATACTACAAACAGCAGGACATTCATGGCACGGCCATATGGAACCCTATTACCTAATTTGTCTCTATAGTCACTGAGACTAGTCATACTCTTAAAAAATGGCTATAGGCATTGAATTAACCATTAATTTAACAAGCAGGTACTCAATATCTGTCTTTGTGGAAGCTAGTATTCTATATTCTATGTGTAATACAGAGTAAAAAACAATTCCTATCCTCAAGGAGACAAGAAAGAAGGAAAGAGGGGGAGAGGGAGAAAGGGAGGGAGGAAAAGAGAGAGAGAGGGAGGGAGGGAGGGAAGGAAGAAGAGAAGGAGGGATGAAGGAAGGAAGAAAGGGAGAAAGGAAGGAAAGAAAGAAGGAAGGAAGGGAGGGAGGAAGAGAGAGAGAGGGAGAAAGGAAGGAAAGAGATGGAGGGAGAGAAAGAGGGAGGGAGGGAGAAAGGGAGGGAGGAAAAGAGAGACGGAGGGAGGGAGGGAAGGAAGAAGGAGGGATGAAGGAAGGAAGAAAGGGAGAAAGGAAGGAAAGAAAAAAGGAAAGAAGGGAGGGAGGAAGAGAGAGAGGGAGAAAGGAAGGAAAGAGATGGAGGGAGGGAGAGAAGGAGGAAAAGTATTAAAATACTTAACAATGTGCAAAATTCTGTTTTTAGAATTGTATATGAAAAAAAAAAAGCAAGACAGTCTGTCTTTTCAAACAGTTCAGTTCTAATAGGGGAAAAGAAGCAAATATGCTCCAAAACTATATCATTTGATGATGTTTCCTGAAGCAAAGGTTAAGGGCTTACTCCTCTTTATGTCTCTACTCCTTTATTAGAATGTTTTATGCATAAGTAGGAGTTCATAAATAATTGTTGAAGAAACAATTTTTACTTATTTAGTATTATTTAAACTTATAATATGCTTTCTCTAAAACCTCAATAAGACATGGATTGTCTCCATTTTACAGATAAAGAAGTCGATGAAAAAGGACTTGGACATTGTCACTTTCAGAATTTGAAACTGGGTCTCCTGACTCAAAGTCCAGGACTATTTTTCCCATGCACATGGGAGTGAGTGAATGGCGTTGGTAAAATTGGGAGAGCAAATATCAAGTGAGTAACACATTATTATAAGAGTCCAGAGAAAGGAGGATGAATTTTGGGGTGGCACTGTCAGGGAACAGTTGTTTACCACTTTTCCATTTTTGGAAAATTGTATAATTATAATAAACATAAAAACTATTATTTGCATATTATATATATGTATATATTTAGGCCAATATGGACAGGAAAAAGCAAAACTGTACCTGGAAACCATTAGTGAACCACAAAGATTGAAAAAAGAGGAGAAAAGCATCTTATTGGCCAGCCAATAGATCATTTCAATTCCCCAAAGAAGAAATGTGTCTTAGATTCAGACATATAGTCAGGATAGCTACGTACATGTACAGTGCGATTTCAAGAACTTTGGAAAGGGTGCCCCTCTCCCCAAATGTCTCTTTAACCTTTTAGGCGGATAGTAGGTAAATTATAGGGCCTCTAGTCATAAAGACTTGAATTCTTAGCCTCAGACACTTTAACCTCTGTTTGCCTCAGTTTCCTCATTTGTAAATTAGGGATAATAATAATAGCATTTGTCTGAAGATCAGATGAGATAATATTTATAAAGTCCTTAGCACAGTGTCTGGTATGTGATGAATGGATATAAATGTTTCTTCCCTTACTTTTTCCTCTTAGTGATACCTGAAATTAGAAATGCATGCTCTTTTCTCATAATAAATTAAGATACCTCATTAAAAGATAATATCTCAAGCTGCATCGATCGTTAATCTTTAGTATAAATGAGTTTGCAAAATCTTTTCCTTGGTGTAAAATATGATTATTAAAGGAGAATACTGGCAAAAAGTCAATCTAAGTAAAAGGAAAACTGGGGACAATGAAAATAAACTTTACCAACTTCATAGTTTTGCTTCAGACCAGCCCCTATGGCCAGCAATTGCATAGTTTCAGAAGAGAAAACAACCTTATATATATCACTTCAAATATAAAAGTAAAGCTTAATATTTGAAAAGATGAGTTGGAGGTGGAGGAGGACTAAGGCTCAGATCTCTGTTCCACTTTACTACATCTGTGCTACTTACTCGTAACATTATCTGGGACAAATCCAATCTCATAATAACTGGGCACCTACTTTATGGTGTTGGCCACCATTCACTGGAACAGATGGTACAAGATACACTTTTAAGGTGACAGGAAGGACAAAAAAAAAAAAAAAGAGTGAACTCTTTAGAGAAGTTCACTGGTTGTAACTTGGGAACTCTAATGGGCAAATTTTCTACCTAAAGACCTGATCCATTCTATGTAGGGTTGATCCTAGATTCTTGAATGAATATCAGCAGAGCCCAAATTCTAACAATTACTACCATGTTGGAAAAAATTCAAGGATGGTCCCTGAAAGGGACTGAATTAACATTCTGAGGACTGGATAATATGCCACTTAGTAATAATAATAACAGCTAACATTTATATGGAGCTTACTATGTTCCAGGCACTATGCCATGTATTTTATGATTATAATCTCAGTTGATCCTCATGTTAACCCTAGAAAATAGGTGATATTATTATCCCCATTTTTGTCCTTATTGTTCAGTTGTTTTAATCATATCCAACTCTTTGTGACTCTATTTGGGGTTTTCTTAGAAAATATACTAAAGTTCTTTGCATTTCCTTGTCTAACTCATTTTATGGATAAGGAAACTAAAGCAAAAAGGATTAAGTTATTTACTTAGGGTGACATAGCTAGGAAGTATTAAAGGCCAGATCTGAACTCAGGTTTTCCTGATTGCAGGTCCCAGCTCTCAATTCATTTATGGCAACTAGCTGCCCCTCAGCCCTGACAATTCACAAAACAAAAATAAGAAATGGAAAGAGCAGAGTTCCCATTGGGGACATTGGGTTATATTGTTGTCCTGAAAATCATTAATATTCTCTGAAGTTTCTATTTTAGTCTCATTTTAAATTTTAGTTTTACTGTTAGTTCACTTATAACCATTCATTGATTTGATCTTTTTTCTCCATATTGGGACAGTTTTGAGAAATGTAAAGTAGAGTTGCAGAATAAGAAAATCAGAAAGGAGTGGAAAGAAAAGAGAAAGGGAAAGAAAGATGTTGATTTTATGGGTGAAGAAATGAAATCCTATTTTGCCCAAGTTCACAAAACTAAAGTAACAGAAAGTCAAAACTTGAAGAGACATCTTCTAACTTCCAAATTCAATATCCTTCTACTCTGATACTCTCAAAGAAGGAACAGTCATCTTCCAGGCAGTCATCACAATTTTCAGCCTTCTATCCCCCAAGGAACTGCCTCTATGTGGGTTTTTTCTTTACAAATTTCCCTCAAACTCTGATTTTAATTAAGATCCTTCCAGTGGGAATTAGAAAATGAATTACATGCATATGGTACCATTGACTATAGAGAACAGGAGAGAGTAAATGAAAGACTCTCTGATTCCTTGAAGTTTTTACATTTTACTTACAGCACAGGTCTGCAGGAACACATTATCAGGTTTAGCTTTTATGTCAACGACTCCATCAATGTGGCGAAAGGAACAGTCAGCAAGGATATCATACGCAGTCAATTTTTGTGCTTTCAAGCCATATTTCTGCAGCCACTTCTTGGAATCCAGCCTGTCTTCCAGTGATGGCTCTGATGACAATTCTATTTTAGAAACACAGTTCATTGGCTAATTACATGAGCAGTTCTCTATGGAATCTACTTTAGTATCCTTCCTATCACCCATTAGTCTAAATGGAGGTCACACTTCTGTATCCCCACTTCCCTCCCCCAATCTAGCTTGTATAAAATGTGTGTTTTATAATCAGAATCCAAGGGCAAAAAACACTATTTAAGTCCTCTGGGCTTTCTGGCAGAGGCAGAAGCAGGAACAAGTGGCCTTCCTTTGAGGAACCTAATGCTATAAGTGCTTCCAGGCAAAAGATTCTTCATACAGAGGTCCCATGGAAAAAAAAAGTCTATGAATTTGTCCTCTCTCCTTTCCATCACAGAGTATGTAGGCCCCCAAAGGTAGGGGAAAGAGGTATCTCTGTAAATCCCTGCCCAAGAGGGAGTTTGTTCTTTGTCCTAAAGCTCATGTCCACTTGCTATTTTTAGCTAGATGACCGAGGGCTTGCTGTTTCCTGGGCAGTCACAGTTGCTCAAGTTTTTCCATGGAACTCAGTATCCCAGGGAAGAAAAATACTATAAAGGAGAAAAGCAGAAATGTCAAACTACTTTTCCCTCCTATTCTGGGATATCTGAATTTTACAACTAAGAGTAGGGATAATCTAAGATTATGATGGTAGGGAAAAGGGACAAGAGAAGGGAGACTTGGAAGGGGAGGGAGGAGGAAAAAGGGAAAGGGAGAAAAGGAGAGAAAATGAGAAGGGAATAGGAAGGGAACAGTAGAGCATCCCAGCTTCATTCAGGTTCCAATAGAGTAACCCAATTATGCTTAAGATTCCAGGCATAGTATAGAGGTTCTCTGCCTCAAAAATCCCTCTTAAGTTCTAGGTTGTGAGTTTTGGTAAAAAGATTTCAATCAGTGCAAGGGAGGGAAAAAATTAGCACCCACTACTCTGGGGCTACAAATCCCCAAAGAACCTGGATTTTACTTTAAGCTAGAATTGGGCTTAGTCTGGAGGGTAGGGATAATAGTAATAGAAACAGGATACAAGTGCCCTGGATGTAGAGTCAGGGAACCTCAGTCAGAATCCCAACTCTTTCATGCTTTTATTCAGCTGGAGAAATCAAAATGAGGAACTTGGACATCTAGGAACTAGGAGACCTCTAAGGCTCCTTTTAGCTCTAAAGTCCTATGGTCCAAGAAATAGACATTTGCTCGGAGCATTAAAATGTCTGCCCAACCTATGAAAAAATGGAAGAGGAGAATGGGAGGAAGTGATGGAGAAACAAAGAGAAAGGATGAGGGAAATAAGGGGATAGAGAAGGCCCATCTGTTTCATCATTGTCATGTGGGGAGGGGAGGGAGGAAGGAGTTGGCTATTAAAGAGTTTTAAAGTTGAAGGGTCCTCATTGCCCATCAAGGTTAGCCAAAACCTGACTTTCAATAACAGAGCCAACTGCCTCTTGGGATGGCCCTTACAAGTTCTAGGTAATTTTAATTGCTGAGGAAGCTTTTTCTTCAAGCTTAAATTTTCCTCTTTGTAAATTCCACCTGCTTCAACCAGACCCTCTCTCATGTGAGAATCCTTCATTATGACGTCAGGCCCCTTCCCCACTTCTGAGTCTATTCTTCTCATTGTCAACAGTTCCTTAATCTGATGGTACCAGATAAAAATGTGCAACAATCCCATTACCTTCTCTGGATGCTGAACAGTTTCCAAATATCCTTCCTAAAATGTGGTAACCCACAACTTCAGATGTGATCCAAACTGGGCAGAGAATTATAGAATTATAGAGTCTACTATGTACTAGGGGCAGCTAGCTGGTCCAGTGAATAGATCACGAGCCTGGCTATGTATTTGACTTATTCTTACTAGAGAAAGAAATGGCAAAGTACTCCAATATCTTTTGCCAAGAAAACCCCAAATGGTGTCACAAAAACTCAAAATAACTGAATAACAGCAATGTTCTAGCACTGTTTTGTGTGCTTTAAAAATACAACAATCTTAGGTGCTGTGGTATTATTCCCGATTTTACAGTTAAGGAAACAAACAGAAAGAGAAGTTAAACTCAAGGTCACACAGTGAGAGTAATTGTCTGAAGCTGGTTTTGAACTCAGGTATTCCTGACTCCAGATCCAATATTCTATCATTGTCTTGTCAAGATTATATTAGCTTTTTCTGTCACATAATATCATTGATTCATATTGAGATTTGTAGATCTCTTTCAAATTCTAACTAAACATGTCTTCCCTACTTTGTTTTTAGGCAATTTTTTAAAAACCCAAAGGCAATACTTTTATATTTATTCTTATTCAATTTGTATTTTGTTTTATTCAATTTCCATTTTATTTGATTTAGCTCAGTGTACAAATATTATAAATATGCATTTTTTTTATTTTTATAAAAGTCAATGGAAAAAAAACATTAAGTTCATTCAAGACCTTCTTCCAAGATGACATTAAACAAACTCTTCAGTAACAGCTCCTTAGCTCTGGCTATTCAACTAGCTGCAAAGCCACCACATTATAATATTACTCATCAAATAATTATAATACTTCTATAACATCTCTTTCTTGTCTTTTCCAGAAGAATAACATGGATAATTGACCAAATGTTTTGCTAAAATCTAGATAAATGATATCTGTGGTATTCCTCAAATTTACTCAGCAGTCTAGCAACTCTGTCAAACTTGAAAATGAAATTAATCTGGCATGATTTATTTTTGCCTAACACTAGTAGTAGATACATCAATTGCATCAATTAATACAAGAATTTAAAAATAAATTTATTTATAATTTACCATACTTTATCTGTGAGAATGTATTTTAAATTTTTTTTTTTGGAGGCTGGGGTTAAGTGACTTGCCCAGGGTCACACAGTAGGACGTGTTAAGTGTCTGAGACCAGATTTGAACTCAGGTCCTCCTGAATTCAAGGCTGGTGCTCTATCCACTGCACCACCTAGCTGCCCCTATTTTAAATAAATTTACAAGCAGACATTACAATTTTACTTTAAAATAAGCATTTTCAACATTGGCTCTGGAGTCAGGAAGACCTAAATTCAAATCTGGTTTCTTTCACTTGAGACTTACTATCTGCGTGAGCCTGGGTAAATCACTTCACCCCAACTGCCTCACAAAAAAAGTAAAATAAAATAAACATTTTCAACCTATTATCTCTGGTATGCGCTATTGTACTGCATCAATTGATCCAGCTTGATGCTTCAAAGTATTCTTAAATTCCAATGTTTGAGTCTCCATTCTGCATTTCCAGATGTTCTTTTAAATAATGCTAACAGAATTTTTTTCAGGATCTAAATCAAACTCATTGGCCTAGAGACAAAACATTCCATTTTCTTCCCTACTTTTGAAAATCATGATATTCTTCACCTTCCTCCTTTTCTGTGACACTTCTCTCAGCAGTCCCAATCTTTCAAAACTCTGACAGAATGAAATGCAGATAAGATGGTTTTGAAAGTTACATGTTGAATGGTTAATAGGGACATATGTTTCACATGATTTCACATATATAATGGATATCACCATAATGCTTGCCTTGTCAATTGGTGGGAAAAGGTTGGAAAGAGGGAAAATCTGTGCAACTGAAAATGTAAAATTAAATGTCAAAAAAAAAAAAACTTAAGTTGAATTTATTATATGTTTAAAAGAAAAAGCAAAGGGTACATAACAGATTCACATTTTCTGGTACAATCCTCTTTTGGCTGTTCTATTTTGTATATGGAAATGCATGCTTTAATGTTTGTTAAATTTTAAAATTTAACACTCTACCCCTTACCTTTTAATACTCCTGGGATCTTTAGTGGTTCAACTATCATATCCATGGTTTTCTCAGTAATCAAGAATGTAGTTCATCTAAGCTAAATACTTTGAAAACACCACTGGTGACTTTTTTACTAGCTTCTTATGAAGCCTGGAAACGGGAAGACTTGAAATCAAATTCAGCTTCAGGTACTTACCGGACAAGCCATTTAATCTCTGACTCGGTTTTCTTAGGTATAAAATGGGAACAATATCAACTCTTACCTCGGAGTGTTGTTGTGAGGCTCAAATGTGATAATATTTGTGCTTATTCCCTAAGTCTTCCCTTCCTCTTTTCTTATTTCATCAGTGGAAAGGAAAAAATAGTGATAATGAGCTCTGGATTTAATTCAATACAATTTTTATATTGAATCTGGAAAAACTATCTTGGAACTGAGGTAATCAGGGGATGCAAGGGACACAGAAAGCATGAATTACATAGAGCAGTAGTCAAAATGGGTGCTATCTCTCTATACACATACAAATATGGGAACATTCACTTAATTAAAAAGATAGGTTTTTTTCCCCAAATAAGTAACTTTATATAATCATTTTTCTTTTGTGTGCACATCACATGTACATCAAAAATATTTACATTTTCTCCTTTCAAAGAGATCCTAAATGCCTTGTTATTTATTTGGCTAGGGAGGGGATAGGATACCCACAAATAACTAAAAAGTTTTTTTAAAAGGAAGCAGGTTGACTCACACAAAGCAACAATTTCCTAACAATCTCTGCTTTTTTTTCCCCTAGATCCTGCAGATTGCCCCAGTTACAAATTTTCTGATCTGAAAATTGGGTTATTTTGACCCCCTCAATCTCAATGTCTTATAGATAATCTAATAACTGACTTGGTCCAGCTTTTGGATTTTACTTACTCCAAGTGGGAATCATCCTTGGCCTAAGGGTTTCCCTAGTCAATAGTATATTTAAGCCTTGCCTTTTTAACATGGTGGTCTCCCTTAGAACCAATAGAAAATTGAGTCTCAAATTATGTTCTAGAATATTTCTCTTTTACTGAATGTTTATTTCAGCCCTCAAGTTTTCCAATAAAGGCATATTATGGAAAGAATATTCCTTAAAATTAAAAAAAAAAAAAGAAGGCTACCAGCATTAGCCTATGCTCCACCATTAAGTGGACCAATCCTCCAATGAACATACGATCTTGTTACCTGCCTATATGGAATGATATGAAAGATGCCAAACGGCCTTCCTACTACTTTCTCCCCTCCCAGCTTGCTGGGTATTCTTTAAGGGTCCTTTGAAGACAAATCTAGAATTTTGTTGGTATGAGTATCATGTTACATGGACAGGCCAGCCATTTATTGGGACAGTTATCTAATGAAACCCAGAAATAGTAAACAAAATGATAGATGGGAGTGAAGGACAGAGACAGAGAAAGGGAAAGAGAGACAGACACAGAGAGAGAGACAGTCTCAAGAGAGACAGATAGACAGACACAGAGAGAGACAGAGAGAGTGTGCATGAGAGAGGAGAGAGAGAGAAACAAAGACAAAGACTGAGACAGAAAGAGAGATAGACACACATAGTGGGAGACAGAGACAGAGAGAATTATCCACAATTATCATGTGGAAATAAAAAAGACATTGTCCTCCACTGTCATACAAAAAAAAAAAAAAGTATACTGTTAAAAATAGGACAGAAAATGCATGCATCTGAAAAGGGTGGGCACAGGTAGAGAGATAAATTACAAAAGGTTGTTTGCATTGGGCAATGCTGGACCAGAAAGAGTCCTGAAGTAAGAACACTCATCATCATCAAGGCCATAGAAACATATAGTTTGACTTATTAAGTCTATATCTTCGAGGGCAGAAATTTTTTCAACCCATATAGTTTACTTATGATCAAAATAAATACCAGATGTACAGTAATCTCTGAGTTATAATTTTGTGCTATCAAGGGGAGGTGGGAATGGTCAGGGAAATTAGGATATTTTCCCATTCAAAGTTTTATTTGTTGCTTATTTGAAATAAAAATAAAACTCCTTCTATATCAACAGATACATAAATAATCACTTCATTTAGATAGGCTAACCCATCTTTCCTTTTCCCTCCCTCTCCCCATCCTCTATTAGGCTCAAAGAGAATGCTAACCTCCCCTGAATCTTTCTTGGAGACATAGGTTGTAGGGGCTTATGAGGGAATCAAGAATTTCAAACCAGTTAGTCATCAAAATCCCTCACAGACATGATTCAGTGGGGAGTTTGCTTCTCTCTATCTCAAACACAAAGTCATTATACAACTTAAGCAGTTCAATCCAATGAGGAAGACAATCTGAGGAGGCCTTTCTAGCCTTCATCAACTGAAAAGTACCTGCCCTACTCCCTTTGTCTCCCTTAAATTCTATCATTATGACAAAGAAAAAAGAAGAGGAAAAATGTCTATGTGTTTCTTCCTGAAAACTTTCCCAATTACCAGCCTTAAACTCCCAGAAATAGCTCACAATTGCTTTAAAGTGCTTTAACATCCATTTTCTCATTTGATTATCCCAGATAATAACTTTAACAGATAGGTGCTGTTATTAGCTCCCTTTTACAGAAACTGAGCCTCAGAGAACTTAAGACTTACCCCAGAATTACACACTAGTAAATGTCTTCCTGCATCAAAATCCAGTTCCTCATCCCCTGTACCACATTTCCAGTCTTTTTTATATAAATATTCTGAGCAGTATGGCTTTAAGCCATGGAATAATCCCATCTCCTTAGAATTGAAAATGATGAATTTCATGCTAAGTGTTAAAAAAAAATCTATAACACTTCATATATAAGGAATTAGTAAGAAGCTGTGTAGAGAATATACAGGAGTATAAAGAATTGGGCTAGCCATGTAAAAGAACAAGAATGACCAACAAATAGCCCAGGTACACCATTGTCAGCCTCAGGACTTCAAAAGTAAGTGAAGAAGGCCTTGATCCCAAGCATCACCTTGAAGAACTTAAAGGAAGACCTGAACAAGAAATAGCTGGATTGTTAAAAAAAAATGAACATGAGGAGATTACATTGAAAATTTCTGCCAACTAGCATCTCAGTCTTCATCTCTTTAAAGCTTTTTTGTTATTTGAGAAATCCTTCAACTCTTTCCCTTTCTGACTCCTTCCCCATTAATATAAGGAAATGGAATTTCCAGGCAATTGTTTTCCAAAGCCACCATCTTATCCAGACCAGAGATGTCTGCTCTCAGTTCAGATTTACTACTTCTAAGAGCACATGCTACCCTTCCAACTACAATACAAATTTAACACACATGATCAGATCAAACTTAATAGGGAGCATGAGGTTGTATCACTGCCAACACCAAAGGGATGGGGAGAGCAAAAGGGAACTTGATTATACCTACAGCTATGTGTTCTCTTAAGTTTCAAGTTCTTAACATTTCAGATAGCAATAGAACCTGTGATTTCATTTGATGTAAGGAGTTCCTGGTGAGGAACTTTTACCAATACAGCGTGCTGCTACCTTCTTTGTAACTTAGAGCCTTAGATAATTCTCTGAGAAGTTAACTAACTAGTACGTTAGATCACACAACTAGTACGTGTCCCAGCTCTTCTGGAAGATGAAGTACATTATACCAGAGCTGCCAAATTCTTGGCTTGGATAAGCCAGAAACCAGGTTGAAATATAACTGAGAAATGCTTAGCAATTTAAATAAAAATAAAATGAAGCAGAAAATGTGATTTATGCGATTTTGTGATGATCTAAATTGATATGTTCCCTTTAGGGGTCTGTTTTTACTTGAATTTAATATCTCTGCATAATATTACCATAAAGAAAAAAGAGAGGGAGACAGAGGTTACATTGATCACCCACAATGATATTGTGATGAACAGAATGATTCCCAAAGTATGTAGACAGAAAGAGATGTAAAGCATTTAGCATGTTAAGAGCCAGAGGGCTAGCTAAGTAAACAAGAATGATAAATTCACTTTCAGTAGGGATAAACACCAATTATTGACTGAGAAGCATATTCAGCATTAACAAGAAAACATCATACATTTAGTAGGCTGAGTCCATTCACATTTTCCTGCAGCTCTACTAATTATGAACATTTGATGAATTCTCATCCTCTCACTTGCACAGGCCAGGATAATACTGAGTGATTTATTAAGATGTTAGCTCAAAGCTAATCCTGATTTATTGCTTTTTTATTTCTACTTGATAAACTGCTAAAGATTTTCTTCCATGTCTACCCTTTTATAATACCTTTTCCTACTCTGCAATCTTAAGGTGGGTTTGAATTAGCCCTTCCAGGGAAATCTAGGTCCAATAAATCCTTCCAGTATTATTTGACATTGGACCCCATTCATGTACTCTGACCCACTTGCTATTGATAGAATTCAACATTCTATCTCATATCTGTATGCACTGTCCTGGAATACACTCGCCTCTATCTCTCTCAGAATTTCTCATATCTTTCAGGGTTCAGTTTATATTCTATTTCCACTAGGAAATCTTTCATGAGTTCCCTACTCAGTGCCTACTGTACCTTAAAATTATCGCACATTTACTTAACTATACTGTGTCTCCACAAGAGAATGTCAGCAAAGACTGTTTTATCCCTGTTAGTAGCACTTAGCCTAATGCTCTATATATAGTTGGTGCTTAATAAACACTTGTTGGATTGGTTTCCCCAGGAATGTATACAGTCAAATATTCAAGCCCAGGGCCTATAAACACAAGAAATAAATAAGGTATACAAAATAGCCCCTATTAAAAGACTGGAACTTAGGGGGGAACATTTGAACCATACAAATGGGAAGCTGTCCAGCACTCATTTGCTATTTTTTCTTGCTTTCTTTTGCTAACATTTTTTATTATTTCTTTACTTTTGACAGTCTTTTGAAAAGATATCTTTGAATTCCAAATTCTTTCCCTCTAATTCCTTCCCCCATCCATTGAAAAGGCAAGGAATATAATATCAGTTATAATGAAATTATACAAAACATATTTCCATATTAACTGTTACCAAAAAAATCAAGAAAAATAATGAAAGTGAAAAATTATACTTCGATTTATACTCAGAGTTCATCAGTTCTCTTTGGAGGTTGAATAGAATTTTTTATCATTAAGTGCTTTGGAATTGTCTTGGTTCATTCTATTGATCAGCAACATTTTTCAAAGTCTATCATGGTTATAATATTGCTATCACTGTGTACTATGATCTGCTGACTGTTCACTTCATCTGCATCAATTCATATGTCTGCGCAGGATTTTCTGAAATCATTCTGTTCATTTCTTAGAGATAAAAATATTCTATCCCAATCATACCACAATTTGTTCAGCCATTCCTCAACTGAGCATACTCTCAGTTTCCAATTCTTTGCCACCACAAGAAGAGCTGTTGTTAAATATTTTTTGCACATATGGGTCTTTTTTCTTTTATCTCTTTAAGAGATAAAGTGGTATTAATCTTTATACGACTTTATATAGTATAGTAGTGGTATTAATGGTCAAAGGGTATGTATGGTTTAATATTCCTTTGGACATTGTTCCAAAGTGTTCTCCAAAATGGTTTGACCAGTTTACACTTCTACCAACAGTACATTAGTGTCTCTACTTTTCTACATCCTCTCCAGCATTTGTCATTTACCTTTTCTACCAAATTTGTCAATCTGACAGAGGTGAGGTAGTACTTCAGAGTTGTTTTAATTTGCATTTCTCTAATCAAAGAGCATTTTTAATATGACTATTAATAGCTTTAATTTCTTCATATCAAAACTACCTATTCATATCCTTTGACCAGTTATCAATTGAAGAATAATTCTTTTAAAAAGAATATTTTATTATTTTCCCAATTATGTCAGAACAATCTCATCATTTCCTATATCACAACAATATTTCAAGCTTATACTGCCTAGTTATTTTATGTAGCCTAAATCAATATTAATATGACTGACATATAGTGTGTAGTTTACCTATTTTTCTCTTTTGATTAAATCTTTTAGTTTTAATTTTGTCTGAGATCATGATTACTACCCATTTTAATATAATAAATACTCCTGATGTTTATGTTTGTGTGTATCTCTTATCCCAACCCTTCTCACTCGTCTACTTTATTTCAACCTGCTATTGGCTTCCTATTACTTTACCTACCCCCACTTCAGTGATCCCTCCTTTATCGTCTCTCCCCTACCCTATCCCTCTTTATCCCATTCCCATTAATCTACACATTCTTCTATAGTCCATTCTTTATAAATTTAGAAGGCTTCTATTCCCTTCTAAATGTACCTTATCCTCTCCTTAACACTGATCTGTTGTGAATAGGGTTCCTTCTAAAAATCCCTCCCTAATCTTCCTCTCATCCTAGGGTGATAACCTTACCCTATTATTTCCTTCTGGATTTAAAAGATTTTTCCACTCTCTCCACAGATATATTTCTATTCTTCCCTCTTTAACCTGTTCCTGATGAGAGTAAGGTTCCAGAATGAACAACTCTCTTCCACCATTCTAATTCTTCTGTCAGTTCTTCTTCTTGTACCTCATTTGTATAAGATAATTACTATTTTTACCTTTTCCTATACAATTTTGCTTTTTAAAATCACATCATATTTAGTTCTGCCCCAATCTTTGTTTTGCTAATGACCCAATTATAATGACAATCTAAGACATATGGTTTAGTTTTCTGCGTAAAAAATATAAACATTTTGTCCTTATTGAGTCCCTTGTACAAGTTCCCTGAATCTTCCTGGACTCAAGATTCTGGACTGCTCACACTGTCCAAGAGGTAAAAATTCCTCTGATTAAGGACTAGGGCTACCTCCCTATCCAGCTAGCCCCAGGTATCAACACTTCCTATTTCAGAGGCAGATTCAGAATACTAGTGTCATGCTTCACTTGTGAAAAATTAAATGATCATCAAGAAAAGTGAAGAATGGGTGGCTCTGCTTTTCTGTCAGATGATACCTTGACTACATGATAGCTCTCGATTTCTCAGGTGAATGATATGATCCAGCTCCTCCAGGTGATGGAAGCCTGTAACATGCTCACCATCAAGTTCCACCCTCTTTGGTACTTACCTAAATACTTTCCCTCCTTAGGTTCATGGATTTCTACATAAATGTCCATCTTCTTGATCTACAATGCTACCCCACTACCTGTGCTAACTAATCTTTCTTTCCCTCATAAGGAAGTGAATGAACTCTTCTATTCTTATCATTAATCACTCATATTAAAACTCAATAAATACATGTGATGTCAAACTCCCTTCAAGTTAAACTCTCTAGTACATTTTATTAAACACTGCCCTTCATTGGTGAAAAGCTATCTAACAAGTGCTATTTTTGCTTTTCTTTGCAATCATTTCTCCTCTGAATACTAAACTATATAATGCATACTATATTAATATCTCTCCTATAACCCTTCCATTGCAGATTTTAATGACGTAATGGGTTATCTCTGATAAATTCTTTTCCTCCTTTTTTCCTGTTTAAAGTCCTACTAGTAAGTCAGCCAGTGAGTAAACATTTATTAAGCAATTAGTTGGGCAGAGTGATAAACTCTAGGATACAAAGAAAGGCCAAAAAAAAAAAAAATAGCCCATGTTCTCATGGAGCTTACATTCCAGTGGTAAAGAAGACATGCATGCAAACTATGTACATAATAAGATGTGTACAAGATAAATTAGAGATAATCAACAATGGGAAGGCACTGGCATTAAGGGAGATTAAGAAAGACTTTTGTAGAAGGTGAGATTTTAAGTGATACTTCAAGAAGGCTGGGAGATAGAGGTGAGGAGATACAAGCTTGGAGGACAGGAGGAGAATACATTGCTGAGAATAAGGTGTTAAAAGACTAGAAAGGTGAAAGTCACTTAGGCTATAAAGGGCTTTTAATACCAAATAGAGGATGTTAAGAGTTGATCCTGTAGATAATAGGGAGCTTCTGCTTATTAAATGGTTGGAAAAAATATTAACAAAATCAGCTTTAGGAAGATCAATCCAATAGTTAAATGGAGGAAGAACTGGAATGGCAATAGATTTGAGGCAAAGAGATCAATTAGAAGGCAACTGCAATAATCTAACCTTGAGGTGAGAAGGTCCTAGATCAGAGTCCTTAAGTAGGTGCTTGATAAATGCTTATTGATTGGTTATCCATCATCCACTTTGCAGGCAAATATATTCTTTTTAATTATTATGTGACTCTTTCCCTTACCAAGAGCCCATTTAGAGTCGTGGCTGCCTAATCAAAGACAGCTAGGTGGTGTAACAGATAGAGCGCCAGATCTGGAGTCAGGAAAATGTATCTTCCTGAGTTCAAATCTGGCCATAGACCCTGGACAAGTCACTTAACTCTGTTTGCCTCAGTTTCCTCCTATGTAAAGTGAACTGGTAAAGGAAATGGCAAATCACTACAATATCCTTACCAAGAAAACCCTAATGGGTCACAAAGAGTCAGATGTGAACCGAAATGACTTGAATGATAAATCAAATGTCCATTTGCTAATTCAATCTTTTTGGGTAGCTATTAATTTTCTATATCCTTCTTTCTCTCATAAAGTTCCAACCTTCAATTGGCTACAATGATAATAAGACTATTTTTGGCCTTAAAATTTTAACCTTGCTTCTCAAATCTTCAAAATTTCTAATTTCTATCTAGTAGCATCATTGGTTTCCCCAGAAATGGGAACAGTCTTTAGGTTTTGAGGAAGTATTTGCTCACATTCTGAATACATGCCTTAGGAAGACAACGTATTTCCCAAATGTTCATGCCCATTCTCCTCAAAAGGAAATTACTGATCACCATAACACAGTTCTTGTATTAGTAATAGTGGATAGTAATAGATTTCCTCATTCTTAGAGATATCTGGAAATTCTCCTGATCCTTCCATAAAACGTAATTGCTGATTCCTCTTTAGTAAATCCATATTCAATCTCTGAGCAAGGAGTTCCACTATTCCATTATTTCAGTCACTTGGAGATCTTCCTTCTATTCCTCAGACTCTTTTACCTTTTATTATACTGGTTCTTCTGACCCTAATTTGGATATGCTCCTTTCAAACCAGGATATAATATCAGGGTTCTTAATCTTTCTTATGCCATAGACCCTTCTGGTACTCTGGTGAAGCCTATGGATTTCTCAGAATAATAGTCTGTTGCCTATATTTATTATTAAAGGAAATGGTAAATTTCAGTTAGAAATTAAGTGAAAATAATGATATTTTTTTCTTCCCTATTTAAGATTTCAGATCCTTTGAGGAATATCCAAGGATCCCAGGTTAAGCATTCCTAACATAATTAGATAGAGGAATTGGTCATGGAATCAAGAATACATGAATTCAAATCACATTTCACATATTCATTGTACCTTTCCCTATCTGGAAAATGGTGGTGAAAATTGGATTCAGTGGCTTCTAAAGCCCCTTCAAGCTTTAAAATTAAGATTTTATGGTAAGAGAGAGAGAGTTCTAGGGTACCAGAAAATGCTGCTAATTCTTTGGGGAATTCATTTAAACTCTCAAGCCCTGGGATCCTCATGTTTAAAATAAATGGGTTGGACTATATAATATTACATGTTCCTCTCAACTCTAAATCAGTATTCCTAAGAATTATTTTGGATCTTTGATCTCTTCCAGTTCTCCTAGATAGGCCTTTGCCCTCTATGATAAGCTGGAGAACAAAGGCTTATCTTTCTAGCCCTTGTACCTTGCCCTCCAACATGCAGACCAATTTACATTTAGTGCAGATTTAATTATTGATAGCTTATGTCAAAAGCAAAAACATCAAACAATCTCTTGAGGTCATACACCAGTTTCCTTGCACTCTTTCCACATAGACTAACATGGCTATAATTTGTAGGTTGCCCTGCATCTTCCAATCTCTAACCAAATTTTTTTTTGCCTCTTTATTAAGCTGAGGACTCTGTGACAATAAATTCTAGAGCTCAGGCTCTTCTGGTCTGTCAAAGTTCTCATCTGTATTCCTTCTTTCAGGTTCCTACAGTCCTAGATATAGACAATAATTTATCAGCAAAGCCCAGTCAAAGGCCCTAATTGCCTACAATAGAAGTATTAATGTCAGTCAGCAGATATTACTGAGAAAGGCAGTGGGGGAAAATGCCAAGTTCACTTACCATGTCCTTCTGTCTCCTCTTTTTGGTTATCTGTCGGCTCTTCCAAAAATTTCTGGATATTTGTTGGAAGATTCCCAGTGGAGGCACTTCCTTTTAAATTCAGGGACTCTAACATGAAGACAAACAGAAAAGAAGAACAGAACTGTAAAAAATATAGTGTCATAAAGGCAAATGCCAAAAAATGAGCAAAGACAAAAAAAAATGCTTAAGTACCACAAAAAGAATATTTATAGTTGTGAAGAGAGATGAAGTACCACATCTGAAAGATAGTAAGTCAATCTGGTTGAATCACAGAGTATATGAAGGAATTTGTCATTTTCAGTCATGTCTGAATCTTTATGACCCCTTTGGGGTGCTCTTGGAAAAGATACTGGAGTGCTTTGCCTTTTTCTTCTCCAGGACATTTTATAGACAAGGAAACTGAGATAAATAAAGTAATGTTACTTCCCCAAGGTCACACAGCTAATAAGTGTCTGAAGTCAGACTTGAACTCAACAAATCTCATCTTCCTGACCTAGCCCAACTGTCACATAGTTGATCTGTGTGAAGGTGGTTAATTGGTATTAAGTCCAGAAAGGTAGGCCAGAGATAGATTGTGAATGGCTTTAAATGTCAAACAAAAGAGGAGTTTGTATTTAATCCTAGAGAAAATATAGGTAACTTTGAATAGTGACATCATCATACTTAGGAATATCTATTTGGCAGCTGTGTGAACAGATTAATGAAAAGAAAGACCCAAGATGAGGAAACTATTGCAAGAATACAGGGGAGACTTAATAAGGGTTTAACCCTGGTTACACATGAATAGATGATGAATGGAAAGAAAAGGACATATATAAGACATATCAGAGAAATGATAATGGGAGTTGAGAGTGAAGAATCTAAAAAAAGAATCTAAAATGACTCTGAGTTTGCAACAAAATAGGGAAATTGAGGGTGACAGCAAAAATGAATTATCTTTTGGGCACGTTGAGTGTGAGATGCTTATGGGACTTACTATTGAGTTGTTTTTGTCATATCCAACTCTCTATGATCCCATTTGGAGTTTTCTTGGCAATGAAACTTGAGTGTTTTGTCATTTATTCTTCCTGGTCATTTTAAAAATGAGGAACTAAGGCAAACAGGATTAAGTATCTGAGGCCGGTTTTGAATTCAGGTCCAGCTCTCTATTCATTGTACCAGTTAAATGGATATGAGCCAGACCCTTGGAAATGTTTGAGGCGCAGTTTGTGTTGAGGATTAGAGATGAGAAGACAGACTAGAGGTGAATGTATAGATTTGGGAGTCATCTGCTTAAGAAATTATCATTGAACCCATGGGATCTGACAAGATCACGATATAGAATGTAGAGAGGAAAAGGGAAAGAAGGATGAGTCTAAAATCTTGGGATGGATCCGCAATTAGGAGGCAGTGCCTTGGATGATATTCAAACAAAGAAAACTGAGAAAAGAATGTCTGACAGAAAAGAATTTTAAAAAATCAGATTCATGAAAACATGAAAATTCAAGGAGAGTCTACCCAAAGGAGAGAGAGTGGTCAACAGTATTAGACAGATCATTAAGAATAATGACTGACATTATTAATCAGAGAAATGCAAATTAAGACAACTCTGAGATACCACTACACACCTGTCAGATTGGCTAGAATGACAGGGAAAGATAATGCGGAATGTTGGAAGGAATGTGGGAAAACTGAGACACTGATACATTGTTGGTGGAATTGTGAATACATCCAGCCATTCTGGAGAGCAATTTGGAATTATGCCCCAAAAATTATCAAACTGTGCATATACCCTTTGATCCAGTAGTGCTACTTCTGGGCTTATATCCCAAAGAAATACTAAAGAGGGGAAAGGGACCTGTATGTGCCAAAATGTTTGTGGCAGCTCTTTGTGTAGTGGCTAGAAACTGGAAACTAAGTGGATGCCCATCAACTGGAGAATGGCTGAATAAGTTATGTACATGAATGTTATGGAATATTATTGTTCTGTAAGAAATGATCAGAAGGATGATTTCAGAGAAGCCTGGAGAGACTTACATGAACTGATGCTGAGTGAAACGAGCAGAACCAGGAGATCATTATATACTTCAACAACAATGTACTATGATGATCAATTCTGATGGACATGGGTCTCTTTAACAATGAGATGAACCAAAGCAGTTCCAACAGAGCAGTAATGAACTGAACCAGCTACACTCAGCGAAAGAACTCTGGGAGATGACTATGAACCACTAAATAGAATTCCCAATCCCTCTAATTTTGTCCGCCTGTGTTTTAGATTTCCTTCACAGGCTAATTGTACACTGTTTCAAAGTCCGATTCTTTTTGTACAGCAAAATAACTGTATGGACATGTATACATTTATTGTATTTAACTTATACTTTAACATATTTAACATGTATTGGTCAACCTGCCCTCTGGGAGAAGGGGTGGGGGGAAGGAGGGGAAAAGTTGGAATAAAAGGTTTTGCAGTTGTCAATGCTGAAAAATTACCCATGCATAAATCTGGTAAATAAAAAGCTATAATAAAAAAAGAAAAAAAAAAAGAATGATGACTGAGAAAAAGTAAATGGATTTGGCAAGATAGTAATAATAGTAATATGTATCTAAGTAATTATTATTTAAATAATAAGCATTTATATAGCGCCATTTATATAGTGCTAGGTACTATGCTAAAGGCCTTACTCATTTGATCTTCACACCAGTCTTGACAAATAGATGTTATTGTTATTTCCATTTCACACTTGGGGAAACTGAAACAAACAAAAGTTAAGTGACTTGCCCAAGGTCAAACCATGTCTAAGGTTGGATCTGGATTCAGGTTTTCCCGAATCTACATCCAATGCTTGATTCACCCACTGCTCTACCTAACATCTCTAAGCTCATGGAGAAGTTCAAGTTTAGGACCACGGATGAGGGTAGGATAAAGTCACAGTAAACAAGTAGGAACATTATTTTAATATCAGGTAGGCCTTTCTTTTGTTTGCTTGTTTGTTTTTTAATTTTATTAAAGCTTTTTATTTACAAAACATATGCATGGGGTAATTTTTCAACATTGACTCTTGCAAAATCTTCTGTTCCAAATTTTTCCCTCCTTCCCCTCCCCCTCCCCCAGATGGCAGGTAGACCAATACATGTTAAGTATGTTAAAATATATGTTAAATACAATATATGTATACATATTCACACAATTATCTTGCTGCACAAGAAAAATCAGATCAAGAAAGAATTAAAAAAATCTAAGAAAATAAAATGCACACAAACAACAGAAAGAGTGAAAATGATATATTGTGGTCCACATTCAGCTCCCATGATCCTCTCTTTGGGTAGAGATGACTCTCTTCATCACTGAACAATTGGAACTGGTTTGAATCATCTCATTGTTGAAGAGAGCCACATCCATCAGAATTGATCATCATATAGTATTGTTGTTGAAGTATATAATAATCTCCTGGTCTTGCTCATTTCTCTCATCATAAGACTCTCCAGGCCTTTCTGAAATCATCCTGTTGGCCATTTCTTATAGAACAACAATATTCTATAACATTCATATACCACAATTTATTCAGCCATTCTCCAATTGTTGGACATCCATTCAATTTCCATTTTCTAGCCACTACAAAAAGGGCTGCCACAAACATTTTTCCACATGTGGGTCCCTTTCCCTTCTTTAATATCTCTTTGGGATATGTAGGTCCAGAAGAAATACTGCTGGATCAAGGGGTATGCACAGATTGATATCTTTTTCCAAATTTCTCTCCAGAATGGTTGGATCTGTTCACAATTCCACCAACAATATATTAGTGTCCCAGTTTTCCCACATTCCCTCCAACATTCATCATTATCTTTTCCTGTAATTTTAGCCAATCTGAGAGTGTGTAGTGGTATCTCAAAGTTGCCTTAATTTGCATTTCTCTGATCAATAATGATTTGGAATACCTTTTCATATGACTACGAATAGTTTCAATTTCTTCATCTGAAAATTGTCTCTTCATATTCTTTGACCATTTATCCATTGGAGAATGGCTTAAATTCTTACAAATTTGAGTCAATTCTCTATATATTTTAAAAATGAGCCCTTTATAAAACCTTTGAATGTAAAAATGTTTTCCCAGTTTGTTGCTTCCCTTCTAATCTTGTCTGCATTAGTTTTGTTTGTACAAAAACTTTTTAACTTAATATAATCAAAATTATCTATTTTGTGATTAATAATTATCTCTAATTCTTCTTTGGTCACAAATTCCTTCCTCCTCCAAAGGTCTGAAAGGTAAACTATCCTATGTTCTTCTAATTTATTTATAATATCATTCTTTATGTCTAGATCATGAATCCATTTCTCCCTTATCTTGGTATATGGTGTTAGGTATGGGTCAATGCCTAGTTTCCAGGCAAGGCTTTCTAATGTCAATTAAATCATACAGTGTTATTAAGGCAATCCTCTTTATAACTGCTGTTGTCACATTGCCTGATGTCCTGGTACAGTGAAGGGTTAAATTTAGGCACACTGAATGCAAACCAACTCAAGAAACTTTGGTGTAAAACAGGGGGAACAGAAAAACAGAATGTCAAATGAGACAAGCATTAAGGAAATTTAGGGAACTCCCAGAGTTAGATAGGAGGCATGGATGGGATACAACTGGACCTGTGTATTCATTGGTATTGAGAGTCTCTAATTCAGAAATTCTTGTCTGTCAATGCTGAGGGACATCTCTGAAATTAATAGTCTTCGAATCTCTTGGGGCACTGAGAGATTTTAATGATTTTCCTAGAATCATACAGCCATATATGTTCCTTCTCACTGCTAGTTCATTCTTTCTAAAACTACTTTCCATTTGAATTATGTAATCTTGTCTGTCTTTTTTTTTTGCTGTTTAGTTTAGTTTAGAATTTGAGATCCTTGTGGTCAGGATCTTTGTATAGTTTTGATTTTCTTTGTACTTGCAGTATTTAAAATACAGTACTTGGCACAGAGTAGATGCCTAAAATATGCTTGTTATCATCATTGTCATTATCATCCTCTTTTTCCTTCTTCCTCTATTCTTTTTTTCTTCTTTTTCTCCTCCTCCTCTTCTTCCTTTTCCTTGTCTTTTTTTCTCCTCTTCCTTCTCTTCCTCATTCTTTTCCTCCTCCTCTTTCTTCTCTTCTTCCTTCCATTCTCCTTTTTCTCTTCCTCCTCCTTTCTTTTCTTTCCTCCATCTCCTCTTACTTCTGCTCCTCCTCTTCCTTTCCTTTGTCCTTTTTATCACCCTCTTCTTCCTTGTCTTTTTCTTCTTTCTCCTCTTCCTCATTTTCCTTTTCTTCTTCTCTTCTCATCCTTCTACTCTCTCTCTTCTACTTTTTCTCCTCTTCCTTCTGTTTTTCTTTCTTCTCCTCCTTTTCTTCCTCTTCCTTCTCCATCTATCTTTTCTCCTTTCCTTCCTCCTCCTCCTATACCTTCTTCTCATCCTCCTTCTTCCCCATTCTTTTCCTCCTCCTCCTGCTCCCTTTCATCCTCATTCTTCTTCAAAAAGAGCTAGCTAGATGGAATGGGATATACAGCACTGAAGTCAAGAAGTTCTGGCTTAAATCCTGTCTCAGACATTTACGAGCTCTGTAACCCTGAGAAATGAATTTAGTACATTGTGCAATGCATGTTTAGAAACAAATGTCTGGTCAAGACTCTTCTGGGAAGAAATTTATCATGAGATGTATTTGTTAGCTAGTACCCACTATTTTATTTGTCTGCTTTGGAGTATTCAAGTATTTGCCATTTCTTTTATCTCCTATCACCCCCACTTGGCTATTTTTGACATTTTTAAATTGTAAGGTTCAAAATTTAGCTATGATGGCAGAAACTATGAATAGATCAACATCTCATACTTATGCCAAGATAAAGTCAAAATGGGTACATAATTTATACCTAAAGAGTGATGCCATGTGCAAATTAAGAGAGCAATGAATAGTTTATCTGTGAGTTTTGTTATAAGGAAAGAATTTAGGATCAAAGAATATAGAATGCATTACAGAACATAAAAGATAATTTTGATTACATAAAATTAAAAAGTTTTTGCACAGATAAAACCAATGCAATCAGAATCATAAAGTAAGCAAAAAACTAGGAAGAAATTTTTGCAATGATTTCTTATAAAGGCCTCATTTCTCAAATATATAGGGAACTGAGATAAATTTATAAAAAAATAAGTCATTTCCCAAATGACAAATGGTTAAACAATATGAACAGGAAATTTTCAAACACATCATATCTAACTGTAGTCATATAATAAAATGTTCTGAATCACTACTGACTAGAGAAGTAGAAAGTAAAACAACTCTGAGATACTATTTCACACCCATTAGATTGGCTGATGTGATTAAAAAAAAAAAAAAAAAAGGAAAATGTTGGATGTTAGGGGGGATGTGAAAAAGTGGTACACATAATACACTATTGGTAAAATTGTGAATTGATCCAACCATTTTGGAGAGCAATTTGGCACTATGCCCAAAAGGCTTTGAAGATGTGGATCCATACCTTTTGATTTGGGATTTGCTTGTTTTGTTTTGTTTTGCTTTAATAGCTTTTTTATTTTTCTGAATACATGCAAAGATAGTTTTTCAACATTCAACTTTGTTAAACCTTGTGTTCCAAATTTTTTTCTTTCCCTCTCTTCTTCACTTAAGACAATCCAATATAAGTTAAACATATGTAATTCTTCTAAACACATTTTCATATTCATCATGCTATGCAAGAAAAAACAGATCAAAAGAAAAAAAAAACAAGAGAAAGAAAAAAAAAACACAGGCAAACAAACAAACAACAAAGGTGAAAACATTATGCTTTGATACAAATTCAGTTTCCACAGTTCTCTCTCTAGATGCAGATGGCTATTTCCATCACAAGTTTATGGAAACTGATTTGTGACAGAGTCATTCGCATCCAGTGAGAGAACTGTGGAGACTGAATGTGAATCACAATATAACATTTTCATCTTTTTTTTTTATTTGCTTATTTTTTCTTTTTTTACTCCTTTTGATCTGATTTTTCTTGTGCAGAATGATAAATTTGGAAATATGTTTAGAAAAATTGCACATTTAACCTATTTTGAATTACTTGCTGATTAGAGGAGGGGGGAAGTGGGAAGATAGGAAGAAAAATTTGGAACACAAATTTTTGCAAGGGTGAATATTGAAAACTATCTTTGCCTGTATTTTGAAAAATAAAAAAGCTATTATAAAAAGTAAAAAATAAATAAACAGCAACAAAAGTTTATTGGAATTATCTTGAATTACTTCATTGTTGAAAAAAGCCAAGTCCATCAAAGTTGATCAACACATAATTTTATTATTACTGTGTGCAGAATTCTTTTGTTTCACTCACTTCACTTAGCATCAGTTCATGTATCTTTCCAGGCTTTTCTGAAGTCAGCCTGTTTGTCATTTCTTATAGAACAATAATATTTTATTATGTTCATAAATCCTGACTTATTAGCCATTCCCCAACTGATAGGCATCCAGCTCCTTGCCATTACAAAAAGGGCTGCAATAAACATTTTTGCACATGTGGGTCCTTTTCCCTTTTCTTGGATGTCTTTGGGATATAGACCCAGTAGAGAGACTGCTGGATCAAAGGGTGTATATAGTTTGATAGCCCTTTGGGCATAGTTCTAAATTGTTCCACAGAATGACTGGATCAGCTTACAACTCCACCAACAATGCATTAGTGTCCTAATATTCCTACATCTCCTCCAAGCTTTATCATTATATTTTCCTATCATTTTAACCAATAGGAGATGTATGAAGTGATAACTCAGGTTGTCTTAATTTATGCATAGCTTTTGAAACAGCAAAAACCAGTGCTTGGTCTATATCCCAAAGGCATCCAAGAAAAGGTTAAAAGACCTATTTATGTCCTTTTGTGATGGCTAAGAATTTAAAAAATCAAAGGAATGTCCATCAGTTGGGGAATGGCTAAAAAAAGTTGTAGTATATGATTGTAATAGAATACTATTGTGCTATATAAAATGACAAGCAGGATGATGCATACTGAAGTGATCAGAAAACAGGAGAATGTTATACACAAGAAAAGCAATATTATATGGTGAAGAACTATGAATGACTTAGCTATTCTCGGCAATACAATGATACAAGACAATTCCAAAGGACTAATGTAGGAGTATACTATCTATTTCCCGAGAGAGAACTGATACTACTTGAATACAGACTGGAACATTCTATTTTCCATTTTCTTTCTTTCACTTTTTTTTAAATTCCACTCTTCTTATACAAAATGATTAATATGAAAATGTTTTTACAAAATTGTACATGTATAACCCATATTTGATTGCTTACCATTTCAAGAAGGAGGAAGAGAGGAATAGAATTTTGAATTCTAAACTTTAAATAAAAATGTTTTAATAAAATTTTAAAGAAAAATAATGAAGTTATGGGGTGTTAAGTGCTCCTTAGAATTTATTATGATTTTCTATTTTGACTACCATCCCTTTGGTTAATGTTGGCCTCCACATAATTTTAGCCTTGACATTTTGATTAGTACCTTTCATCATATGATGTTTTACTGGAACATACTAAGTTAAATGTATTGCATCTCTGGCATTCTAATCCATAAAACCTCCTCATATGTAGTATTTCAAAAGGAAACTTTAATCTTCAGTCTCAGTAGCTTTACCCCATTGACCTGGATATTAATGTTGGATTGTTGTTGTGTTTTTCTTTTCCTCTGAGAAATAACTTTGAAAATGCAAGAATGTATGATTGGGTCACCAAAATCTCACCCTCTCTGGCATTTGCCCTTTTGATTTGTTAATCCTCCTCTTGAGCACAGATGTCACCAAATGATCTGAGAAAATGATACCACAAGTCAGCCCTCTTTCTTCAAGGTACTGTATGACAAAGCCAAGTAGGTGGCAGTGGGATGTCAAGTATGGAGGCAAAACTTACTCTGCCGATTTTCCCCCTTGGTCTAAACTCATGATTTCATCCAGAAACCCCCTCTACCAATCCAAATAAACTTTCTTTATGTAATTTATAGTGTTAAGAGAATGACCTGGGAGCAAATGAATGATTAAGTCAATTGTCCAAGGTCACTACATAATATATATTGGGGGAAAGCTTGAATGTAGGTTTTACTAACTCTAAGATCTGCAATCTATCTGGATACCTGGGTCTCTACCTCGGGGAATATACGCTGAGATTCTATCTCTAGCCCTTTGCAGGGACTAGATTTGGAACTATCTTCATCCTAAAACCTATGCCATGTGTAAATGTCCTACTTATTCTTCCCTAAATCACCCAATGATTTTTAAATGACTACCTCAGACTTCTGTAATTTAAGACAACAGACCTTTCACTTCCATGACTTCATCCAAGGATTCAGATAACCAGGACGTCCAAACAGGAGCCAAGTATATGTTCAACATGTAAGAGAATGTCATCTTATACCAGCTTGGGTTGTACCAGTTGGGAACAGAGCAGAAGTTCAGTCAGTTTAAAAAGCCCTGCTCTTTCATGCCTCCAAAGCAAGTACCCTATGTCTCTCCCCAACATCTTTTCAGCATTCTTTTAACTTTAACCCCCCATTAGAATGCAAACTCCTTAGAGGCAGGGATTGCATTTCTTTCTGCTTATATCTGTATACCCAGTGTTTAGTGTAGTGTTCTGCACAGAGTAAGAATTTGAAAAGAAAAAAAAGAAAAAAAGAATTTGACAATTACTTCCTGACTGAGTGCATTACTCAGTCATTTTTCCTCTTTTATCCAGGAGTTAAGGACATGATTCATAATCTTTCTTTCCAACCCAATCCCCTGCCTTCATACCCAGAAATTTCAATGTGCATGCTCAGTTCCCATGAGCTATGATTTCACTCCATCTCAACCACCCCCTAGTTTTGCAGCTTAGCTCTCACCATCACTGTCAATCATAACTTTGCTACCTCAGTGATCATTACCTCAGATCTCCTCTCTTGATCATGATCTCCCATCATTTCTTTCTCTTGACGTCCCTCCTACTAAATGTTATTTTTCCTTCTCACTGAACCCCCAATCTCTGTTTTTCCTGTTCTGTTTATTATCTCAGCAATGACCTCATTTCTTCTCTTTAGCTCTTGACCCTAGGAATGATTATATCAACTTTATGCTATCTTAAACCTTTGAATTCCCTGTTTGATGGTTCAGAAGATAGGTATAAACCAAGTTCAAAACTGGCCTCAGACATTTATAAGTTGCATGACTCTGGGCAAGTCCCTTAACCTTGTTTGGCTCAGTTTCCTCATCTGTAAAATGATCTGGAGAAATAAACAGCAAATATTTCAGTATCTTTGCCCCCCCCCAAAAAAATCAAATGAGCAAGTCACACAAACATAATAAACTTGGTCCATGAGACATTTAAATTATCTAATCTTCACTGAACCCTAGTTGCTACAAATAATATTTTTAAAAATTTTTCTGTGATTGACTATTATCATAATCCATGAAACTGCAGCAGTTTCAAACCATTTTTTCCCAATTTCTATCACATCCTCCTGACCCTTACCTCCTTATTTAATAAACGAACAAATGGAATAAACTGAGCCAGACACATTAAGTCCTCTCTTTTCTTCTACTCCCTCCACCATTCCATCAAAGTGTCCCTGGCTAATGATAGCATCTACCTCACAAGGTCCTCCTACTGGGAGGAGCAAATGAAATAACATTTGTAAACTCTGCAAATCTTAAAATGCTATGTAAATATTATTATTATTATTATTATTATTATGGTGCAACTATTGTTAGATTCATGTTTTTTTAAATATGCTAGAACTTAAGTTTCCAAATGAATATTGTCTTTTCAAAGTATGGGGAGGCAATACATTTATCCTTCTGATGCTACCATTATATCAACAACAACAACAACAACAACACACACACACACACACACACACACCCCTTGTTATTTACCCTATGAGGTTGTCATGAGAAGCATGTGAGATGACATATATAAAGTACCATTGTTATGATTTTAAAATGGGAGGAAACTGCAAAGAGCCCATTTTATTATTGATAGCAAGAAAACCTTTTGAAAATTTTGAGTTGTCCTTAAATCAGATGACACATTTCCAAAGTTCTTTCTCCTTAGAGGACTTCGGGCAAGTATGTTATAAACAGGGATTTCTTTTGAATAAGCGTTAGCCTAAACAGACCCTGGAAATTCCTTTTAAATCTCAAATTCTGGTAATCTGTTAAAAAAAAATATGGCATGACTACAAAATAATGACTATTTACCTGGCTCATAAACTGAGCTATTCTAGCAAGGATATCTTATTTCTAAATCTAAAGATCTAAGCATTTCTAACAAAGATGTTCCCCACAAAATGTTTTCAGTAAAAGCAACATCATTATAATAAGTATAAAACTTCCACAAAACAAAAAAACTTTGAGGGGATTATAATGAATTCTTTCTTGTTACCTAACAAACGGACAAGAAACATCTCTCCCAACTCAGGTAAGCCTCTGTATGGTCCCTATTCCTGGGGACAATACTGATTTAGAAATAAAAGTCCTAGTACATTTGTTAAAAGTGTTACCAAAGGGTTAAATCGGCTATGTGAGCAGATATGTGTGGACAAAAACTGGCCATGGTCCAAATAATGTCTCCATTAAATAATCCTCACCTTTAGCCTTGAGATAGTCTTATGTGGAGTAGATTGAAAAAAATAATGGGCCCTCTGCCAGAGCTTTTCCCCTGGAGAAATATTTCTGATTGAAACTAACCCCAATATTATAAGACTTGCTTATTAAGGAAGGTGGGAGACAAGGAAGGGAAGGGAACTTAAGTGCAACCCTCTCTGACCCCTATTCCCCACACAGTTTAAACACAGCTGGCAAAGGATGATGGTTTATGGGAGCATCCAAAGGCAGCATATGTTAATGCATTGGAATTTATGTTCATGATCCCTCTGAGGAAGTAGGAAGAATAAGAGGGAAAGATTTCACACAGAAGGTTTTCTTTGTGGGTCATTATCATAAAGCTTTTAGAACCAGTCCCATCCAATATGACCATCATTGCAATCTAAAATTACAATCAGTAGGGATGGCAATATATAGGTGTTTGTATACATATTTATGTATACAAATATAAGTGTATATATATGCACCTAAAAATGTATATTGTGTATTGTGCAAATATATGCACAGATATATAAAAATATGTGTGCGTATATATATATAATTACATTTGTGTTACCCATATGTATACAAATACAAGTGCATTGTGTGCATATGTACATATATATGCATATATAATATTGATATGTATTTAAAATGCGTGTGCATATGTTACCTATATATGTATATGTAAATGTATGTGTAGTGTGTGTACACATAAGCAAGTGTGTTGTGTATATATGTATTCTGCACATAATATTTGTGTGTATTATAGAAAAATAAATGCATGTATACATATCTATTTATGTAGTTTAGCTTTATATATAAATATATATTTATGTAGTTTAGCACTTATATATTCACACACTCAGATACGGTTTAGCAAAACATGCAAGGGAGTAGAGGGAGGGAGGGGAAAATCTGGAAAAATGAATACAAGGGATAATGTTATAAAAAAAATTACTCATGCATATATACTGTCAAAAATGTATAATTATAAAATTAATAAAAAAAAACCATGCATGAATGTGAGTCTGTGTGTGTATATGTGTGTTATTTGAGTAAGGGAGTCATTGGTAGAACAGGAGAAATTCAGGGCACAGGTCAATGTGTCCATATTTCAGATCTGCCAGTGTGTGATGGGTAGAGGAGAGGGGAGGGATGGGAGAGAAGTAGAGAGGACAGAAGGAGAGAGGGGGTGTTATATACATACAAACACTTACTTAGCCAAACAATATTTCTAGACAAAGAAAATAAGTCTCTTGAGCACCTTTTGTCAACCTAATAATGTCACAGGGATAGGACAATATAAATAATATCAATCCTATAATAACCAAATCTCCAGGATAGTCCTGAGTTTCACCTTCCTCTCCTGGGTAGCAGGCTTTCTGAGAAAAGACACCTTTTCTCTACCATCTTATCCCCCATTGCAATAAGATTTCCTTAATTTTCTCCACCTTCAAGTCTCAGCCAAATGAACTTGGAGCTTGTTTCCAGGAACCACAACCTTATATAAAAAATTTTGGTCTAAAGTAACCCTCAACCTCAATTATAATGAGTTTCTCTCCTCCCCCTCCCTTTTCTCCTCCTCCATTTCCCTCTCCCTTTTGTCCCATCTTTCCCTCCCCTTCCCCCTACCCATCATATACTGACAGATCTAAAATATAGCCTGTGCCCTGAATTTCCCCTGCTCTAATCAAAGAAAAAGTACTCAAAAGGGCATATCCCTTTTCTTAAATTTAAGAAGATCTTAACAGCAAATTGCCTTCATTCATCACAACACCACGAGCTATCTTCTAGGCTATGTATGAGTAATTCATTCATGTGACCATTCTTTCATTTTCTAAGATAAAGGAAAAAATTAAGATAACTACATTAGGTTCACTGGTGAGAGGGAAAAGTGGATTAAGTGGATAAGCAATCCTATTTCATGCCTTTTAGGTGCTGCTGATATCATTTAGAAAAAGAAACAGGTTTCAGGTTTTTAAAACTGAGTAAGGCAGCCCAATTCAATAATAAATTACATCAAACAAATTGGTTAGTCACTACATGAACATCATGGCTCACTCTCTCTCTCTCCAACCACTGCCCACATCTAAAACTGAAGTCACTTGGGCTTGAGTAAGAAGTGCTGGAAGTAACTTGGGCTATTAATAATATGTTTTTGTTTTTTTTTCAAAAGTCAGTAGAATAGTACCCTCTTTACCTCATTTCTTTTGGGGAGAATTTCCCACCTTTCTGTCATTAACTGTCTCCTTCTTTCTAGGAAAATCCTAAATCTGCAGTCCTATGAAATGGCACCATTTGCTTATGCCTTTCAAAGAAAAAATAGGAAAAGGAATTGGCTTAAATGACAGGAAGAAAGGTTTGATTCATGTCCCCACGGGTAGAAAATCGAGCATAGATAACAAGAATAAGAACAATAATAGCTGTCATTTTTAAAGCATTATTATGTTAAGGCATGTATTAAGAGCTTTACAATTATCATCATACTTGATCCTCACAAAAACTCTAGAAGGAGGTGCTATTATTATCCCTATTTTACAGATGAGGAAACTAATATGAAAACAAGTTAAGTGACTTGCTCAGAGACATACAGCTACTAAAAGTCTAAGGCTGCGTTTGAACTCAAATCTTCCTAGTTCTAGTCCTCTATCCATGGCCTGAGTCAAACTGAAGCCTGTTAAAAGATCTTTGCTTAAAAAGACCAAGGTTTCCCACTGCATCCTGAGCCACCCCAGTCCTCCTGACCTATATCTGGCCACTGGACTCAGATGGCTCTGGAGGGGAAAGTGAGACAGGTGACCTTGCACAGCCTCCTTAACTTAAATCCAATTCACTGACATATCACAGCATCATCTCTCCAATGTCATAGTCCTCTTTGAGAACGAAGGACCAGCTACCTCCCACCTAAAATGAGTTTTTACTTCTTTCCTGGAGATTTCCTTGGATATAGTACAATTGGCAAGCATAGGGTTTTTATAATACTTCATCTCTGTAGAAGCATGTATGCACATACTTTTTAAAAATATATTTTATTTAAAACTATTCTATTTTTTAAAAATAGAAGATATGAGGCAGCTAGATGGCACAGTGGATAGACCACCAGCCTTGAAGTAAAAAAATAAAAAATAAAAAAAGACCTGAATTCAAGACACATTTAACACTTACTGGCTGTGTGACCCCAGGAAAGTCACCCAAAAAATGGAAGATAAAAATGGCTCTGACAAAATAAAACAAACAAAAAAATTCTCTTACCTACTAATGCCAAGAAAGTATAATGTATCATAGAATGTCACAGTGGACAGGGATCTCAGAGATCCTTGAATTCCATCCCTTCTTTAAACTGGCAGGTAGATAGCTATTAAGCATTTACTATGAACCAGGCACTGTGAAACTCTTTTGCAGAAGAATAACAAGGGCAGCTAGATGGTGCAGTGGATAGAGTGTCAAGAGGAACTGAGTTTAAATCTGGCCTCAGATACTAGCTGTGTGATCTATTTTACTAGCAACTAGCAACTAGATCTCATTTACTAGCAAATTATTTAACCCCAATTGCCTCACCAAAAAGAAAAAGAAAAGAGATGAATAAGCAGAAGAAGAATAATTAATACATAATATATAACATTATTATATAACTATATAATAATAGTTAACATTTATATAAAGATTTGCAGAGTTCTATATGTATAATCCAATTGATCCCCACAACACTACTTTGTGAGGCAGGTTCTATTACTATCCCCATTTTACAAATGAGGAAAAGTAAGGCAAGGAGCCCTGAAGTGACTTCAAATTCAAACAGCTAGTGAAATATCCAAGGTGGGATTTGACTCCAAGTATAGCACTTTATGCCATCTAGTTGCCTAGATAAAATGATGTAGCAATCACAAATTTAGAATTAAAAGATTAGAGGAATCAGATGAGGAAACTAAAGCCATTCTGAGAGAGGTAAAAAGACTGCCCAAGGTGTCATAGGCAGTAAGTAGCAAAGGGAATTCAAAACCAGTTAGTCTTCCATTTCATCACTTTGCCTCTCTTGAGATCATATAATTAAGAAATAAGCTCCTGAGACTTAAGGCTTTATAATGGCATTCTTATTTACAGAAAAAATGATATTAAGTCATTTAAAACCCAGTATGAATCAATTTATCAGATCCTTTCTGGAGAATAGGTTGGAATCCCAAAGCAGAAATAGATATATCCAGAACTTTGTATGAGAGCTCATCACTAAACTAAGAAGTCTTTAAAAAAAAACCAGATAGAAGCTGGAAATGTCATATTTCCTATAGGGTTAGCTTTACATACCATGACACTGAATATTAGAGCACATAATAAATGCTCTAAGCCCTTGTGTGCAAGCACAAACACTCCATAAAGCTTGAAAGAATCCCTCCTGGAAGTATCCAGCAAGTGATGAAACCCATGTTTAGGGCTGATACTCTTTTTGATTTGCTTTCATTTTTAATTATTTTTTTTCAATTAAATATTTCCCAATTACATGCAAAAAAGAAATTTACAATCATTTCAAAATTTTTTGACTTTCAAATTCTCTCCCTTCCTCTTGCTTCTCCCTCTTCCCTGAGAAGTCAAGCAATTTGATATTGATTATACATATGAAGGATGAATTCTTTCTTTACTAAATTAAAAAAATTACCATATAAGCAGTTTAGCTCACAAGCAGCTTGATTCCCCTAGTCTTGTCAAATTTGGATGTGTAAAAAGGGTGTTGTTTCATTGATTCATTTGTTGGTTCCACAAGTAGCCACAAACACCACCTACCACAGCGGCCTCCTGAACCTTCAGGCTTCGTGGAATCATCAACAACCTTCTGGAGCTGTGCCAGTGTATTCCGAGCTTCTTCCAGCTCTCTCCAGATCAGATACACATCCTCTCTGACCCCGGCTCCTAGGATGGGGAATACGAACTGGGCAGTCAGCTGAGGCAATATAATGCAGCAACCAGTACAGCTAATAGTACTGACCTTACTGTTAAGAGTAATACCAGATACTTGCAAGACTTGAGTTACTTTTGTTAATATAAATTAATATAGAACAGGCGTTTTTAGACTTATAAAATGATCAACTCCTGCAAAATTCTAGTACATTTCTCCATGTTCTGGCCTAATTTCTTTAATAGTCTGCACACGAATTTCATCCTTATAGAAAATCTTAGAAACATGAAATCTACATAAAGAAATAATGACTATTAAAAGAAAGGAAAATACTCATTTTCTTATGGAAGTATTGCTGTTAATCAAAATATTGAAGCTGGAAAAAGTGCTAGAAACTATCATGGCTGTGGGCGCTGATGACATAAGGAAGATGTAATATTTTTGAGATTTATCTGGATTTATTTTTTAGTTTAGCTATTATTTCCACAATTGTGAACTACAAAACCACCTTAACATTCCTGATTTAATTAACCTTTATTATAAAATTCATAGCCACCAACAATGGCAATCAAATAAATAGTCAAAGAACAAATCTTAACTCTAAATCTATATTTTATAATGGATGGGAGGATATTATCATAAGGAGTCAGGAGACTCTTGGTACAAATCTTGCTTCAAACATGTGACAGCTGTATGAACTTAGTTAAGTCATTTTATTTTTCTATTCCTTAATTTTCTCATCAATAAATTGAGGAGATTGGACTCAGTGGTCTGTAAAGCACCCTTCCCACTCCAAATCTCCCATTCTATATATTTGCTCTTTATTTCTCTCTAGGCTTTCTAGAAGTTCTATCACCTTGTCCACTTTTAGCTTCCTTGCTTTTTTCACAGAAATATAGAACTTCAGCTTTGAAAGGGACCTCAGGGTCTCCTAGACCAATCCTTATCTGAAAGAAATGTCCATTATAATATAGCTGAGAAATGATTATGTAGGCTCTGTTTAAAGATCTCCAGTAAGGAGAATGAACCCATTATTTTCCAAAGAGAAATCTGTTCTATTTCCTAATTCTAAACATTAGGAAAATTCCCAATTATCAAGCCTAAATTAGTTCATTTGCAATTCTCATCCATTATTCCTGGTTCCATCCTCTCAGATTAAAATGAACAAAACTTATTACTCTTCTATATGACATCTTTTTAAATACTTAAATATAATTATAATCTCCCTGGGTCCTTCTTTTTCTTTCTTTCCTTCATATGATCATAATCATTGTGTATATAGTTTTGGTTTGCTGATTTCACTCTGTATCTAAATTCTGGTTAAGACCTGGAGAGACTTGAATGAACTGATGCTGAGTGAAGTTGAGTAGATCCAAGAGAACATTGTATAGAGCAACAATGAGATTTATATGATAATCAATGGTGATGGACTTGGCTCTTTTCAGCAATGAAGTGATTCGGGTCAACAATAGGCTTGTGATGGAGAGAGCCATCTGCATTCAGAAAGAAGACATGGAAACCAAATGTGGATCACAACATAGTATTTCATCCTTTTTGCTGTGATTGCTTGATTTTGCTTGATTTTTCCTTTCTCATTTTTTCTCCTTTTTGATCTGATTTTTCTCGTGCAGCATGATAAATGTGGAAATATGTTTAGAAGAATTGACCATATTTAATATATGTTAGCTTACTTGCTGCGTGGGAGAGTGGTGGGGAGAAGGGAGGGAGAAAATTTTGGAACACAAGGTTTTGCAAGGGTGAATGTTGAAAACTATCTTTGCATGTATTTTGAAAAATAAAAAGCTACTATAAAATAAATAAATTCTGATTGACTTGAATCATTAAAGGCAAAATAGTATAGAGTATAATTAGGTGGCTTCCTCCATGCCAGGAAAACATAAGAGGTAGACTTCCCTCTGAATATATACAATTCTAAGCAAGTCTTTAAGTACTCCAAGCAACTCTATGATAAAATGAAGTTGAGAAGGTGTCAGCCTGTATTAGCTCACTATACCAATCAAACAGTCCCTTAATTGTCTGTCCATGTTTTTTATATCTTTCCATTTATCTTTTGTTTTTGTATTTCATCTTAAGAAAGTTATTTGGGCCAACAAGAGGTTAAGCTAGTTTTCTCTCTATCTATTCTGCCATTCTCATTGATCATTTTTCACAGGACTATAAACTTCCAGTACATTTTGTTGTTCAATTGTTTCAGTTGTGAATGATTTTTTTGTGACTCCATTTAGGGGTTTCTTGGCAAGGATACTGGAGTGATTTGCTTTTCTCTTCTCCATCTGTTTTACAGATGAGTAAACAGGGTTATGTGATTTACCCAGGGTCTCATAGCAAGCAAGTGTCTGAGACCAGATTTTAACTCAAGATGAATTTTCCTGAGGTCAAGCCCAGTACTCTATCTACTGTACAACTAGCTGCCCTGACCAATATATTAGCATACTATAATTTATTCAGTGAGTCTTCTATTATTGGAGTGTAAGTCGATTCTATTTTTGCCACATTGAATAGCATGGTAATAAATATATATATATACATACATATATACATACATATATATATTCCCCCCCTGAGGCTGGGGTTGAGTGACTTGCCCAGGGTCACTCAGCTAGGAAGTGTTAAGTGTCTGAGACCAGATTTGAACTCGGGTCCTCCTGAATTCAAGGCTGGTTCTCTATCCACTGCGCCACCTAGCTGCCCCAGTAATTAATATTTTGATGCAAATAGTTTCTTTTTCCCATTTTATGATTTTGAGGGGTTAGAATTTTCACAGAAGACTAATAGGTAAGTTTTGTGACTAGACATATTGTTTCTGTTACTCTCCAAAATGACTACAAATAAATAGTTCCTTTAACAAAGCAGTATATAATACACCTGTCTCTCTATATTCCTATCAACACTGGATTTTATAAATTCCATTTTCATGAATGAACAGTAAGTATCATAAAGCTGCTTGGGTTCATAATGCTTTGATTATTAGAAAATATAAGCATTGGTTTCATTTGGTTATTATTTTCTCGTTCATAACTTGTCCTTTCATATCAGTAGATCATTGTTACACTGGGGAATTATTATTCTTATACATATGGCCTCTATAGTTTCAGGATGTTATACCTTTAGCTGGCATACTAACTACCAAAAATGTTTTATGTTTATTTTAGAAGTAATTGTTTTTTGTTATACAAAATCTGTTTCTATTTATAAAAGCAAACCTATAAACTTTGTCTCCCTCTTGACAAGTAGCTGCCACTGTTCCTAATAACTGCTTTCACTCACTCTCCTAGTCCTAGCCTATAACCATTTTCTCCAAGTCACTGTTGCCCAATGCTCAGACTAAAAAGATTGTCTACTTCAGAGCTCCATATAAAAATCACTCTAGTTTTTTCACAAGAACACTAAGAGATTTAGCTAAGAAGAAACTTGATTGATCCCCAGATGGCATATAGCTATCCACTTTCTGGTAACAGACACAATTTTCTTAGTAACATGAGCTGCTCTCAGGTTTCTCTGGTATAATCCTGGTCCACTACAAAATGGTACACAATTCCCCCTAAAATTAAAACCTGTATTTTATGGAGTCATACTAATGATCCAAGTAGAAAGAAAGTATCAACTACTAAGGAGCAATAGAACAAAATGTTATTTATTTGTAGTGAAACAGAAACAAAGAAACAGAGAGAGAGAGAAACAAAGGGGGGGAGGAAGGAGGAGAAGGGGAAAGAGAGGGACAGGGAGAGAAACAGAGACAGAGAAAACAGAGAGAGACAGAGACAGAGAGAGACAGAAACAGAGAGAGAGACAGAGACAGAGAGACAGAGACAGAGATAGAGAGACAGAGACAGAGACAGACAGAGAGACAGAAAATGCCAGAGACAGAGACAGAGTTAAGAGAAGGAAAAGTAAAGGGAAAAAATAAAGTTCCTTCCATTTAGGGGGCTTAGTAAAATTAAAAGAAAGAGTATTAATAGCTTCAATTCATAAAGAAGGAAGTGACAAGCCTCAGACATGAAACCTGTCCACCAAGGCTTTGCAGCTATCAATAGCTTGGGGAATAAAATTTTACATGAACCCAACTCTATACGGAAACACTAAAAATATAAGCACTTTGCTGCCAAATGTAATCCTTAAACTCACAGCTCTTTCCCACTACTGTGACTATGAGGTTGGTTTCCATTTGGCTGCTAAAATGCTTTGGTGTTAAGTAGCAAGTCTACTCTTTAAAAAATGCTCTGAAGCTTTCTTTCTCTTATAGACCCACTGAGTGACAGTTTAAATAAGAGGAAGTTATAAGTAAATATTGAAAAAAAAACCATCAGAAGAAATGAATTATAAATCCCTGGGGTCGGCAGTGACAAGCTCTCTATATGGCTCTCAAGTATTTATCAGGTATATATAACATTATCCATTAGCTTCCTCAATGTTACCACAACATTTGAAAAAATTGTCTGGGAAAGTCTGTTGGTTCCCTTCTCAGGTTTTTATCAAGAATATGCTCAGTGGGTGCATGTCACCCTCGCAAAGATTTTATAGAGATGTAGAAAGCAATCATGCACATAAAAAACAATCAAAATAAAGAAAAAATGAATTATGGAAAGTCTTATTTGAAGTGTTACAAAGCCATATTGGCAGAATCAGTTATGTAAATTGATTATGAGATAAGGAAGGAAGGAAGGGGGGAAGAGAGGGAGGAAAGAAGGAAGGAAGGAAAGGAGGAAGGAAGGAAAGGAGGGAGAGGGAGGAGGAAATAAAGGGAGGGAAGGAGAGAAGAAGGAAGAAAGAAAGCAAGAAAGCAGAAAGAGAAAGAAAAGCATTATTTATAAATATAAAAATGGTGGCTATTGTTTTCAGCTGTGTCCAAATCTTTGTGATCCCATTTGGGGTTTTCTTGGCAAAGACACTGAAGTGTTTTACTGTTTCCTTCTCCACCTAATTTACAGAAGAGAAAATTGAGGAAAACAGGGTAAAGTGAACTGCTCAGGATCACACAGTCAATAAGTGTTTGAGGCTGTATTTCAGCTCAGGAAGATGAGTTTTCCTGACTTCAGGCCCGGGAATCTAACCACTGTTCCACCAAGCTGCCTTCTTATAAATGCCTATTTTGAACCAGTTACATACAGTTATATACATTATTATCCACTCTATGAATACTTCCCACAAAGACCTAAGTTACTGACACCGGTGTCGTACCTTTTTTATACAGCTTATCTTAATATATGTTGTCACTTTTTTATTATGTATATTTTATTCTCTAAGATATTAAGGTGGTGCAGTGGATACAACTGTCTCCTCTCCTTCCCAAAGTCTAGAAAACCTTAGTTAAAATCCTTTCTCAAACACTTATTAGCTGTGTAACACTGACCAGGTCACTTAGCTTTTGTTAACTTCAGTTTTCTCAATTCTAACATAGGAATAATAATATCACCCACCTCCCAGAACTGTTATGAGAATAAAATAAATCTGTAAAGTGCTTTGCAAATGTTAAAGCTCTATATAAATGCTAGGAATAATCATTATTAGTATATTTAATTAAACTGTAAGCTGGGAGTCTACTCAACATACTGAGGAGCTTCCTTTAGATCTTAAAATTGCTTTGGATATCAGTAAAGCACTCAAGTTGTCCATCAATTTTCCCTCCCCCTCACTACATGAGCACTTCAGTCCCTTTTTCTGTCACATATTTCTCTTGGCCTTTATATCACTCCTACTATATCATTCTTTAATTATAGGATGTTGCAGCCTATTAATGCTCTTCATGCCTCTACTCTCCTTTAAGTGAGACTTAATTTTAACTCTTTAGATACTACAATATTCCATGACTCAAAGTCATATAACATTATCAAAAGAATTTTTGAAGTCTGGGCCTGCAATTTTATCAGAATGAGGAACTCCTGGTGTGGATACTCCTCAAAAGGCACAAATTGTCAGCTCATCTATAACTTATTAATTTTATCAAGGTGCATGGGACAGGGAGTGGTTAAGTGTTTGCTTTTAGTCATAAGCTTTGTCCAAGGCAAATCATCTGGATTCCACAGATGCATGTCTACTATATTGTGCTCCTTTTCTTTACTAAAAAAATATTGACTTGAAAAAATATGAGCTTTTTTGTTCAGGGAGAAACCAATGTGCCACTGTTCAATTTTCTAACTACTATACAGTTCCCCCTCAGCTCCCTCCCATTTCCTTTAGCTTTAGAATCAAGGCAGAGATAGCCCTGGAAATTGAGAGATCTACAAAAAAGGATTTCTTCTTCTAGACCCTGCTTTTATCAGAGTTGTGAGTTTCCATTTCTACATATATTCCCTACATGTATACCACACCATCATTATTTTCTAAGTGTATTTGAAGTTAAGTACACTAGGATAATTTGGAGAATTTCCTGTAGATACTGTCCATACTATGCCATATAGCTTATGCATACAGCTAATTTTTACTTATCAATTGATTGTTAATAGGAAAGACACCAGTGGAGATTCAGGAGTGATCATGGTGATGGTGGTAATGGTGGTCGGTAGTGATGATGATAATATGAATAATGGTAGTTTCTATATCTTAGAACTTAAGAATAGCAACAATGCAATTGAGACCTAATCTACAAATACAATTGAGGGAGCAAAACAAAGGCGGTATTACAATAATAATTAGAAGATCATGAAGATTTCTACTGTTTTATCTTGCAAGAAATTTCATATAATTTTAATATGTACATGGAAGACATCTTGTTAGACATCAAGGGTAACCTGTCTACCTCTTAATTGGCCTTGGAACAGTCCTATGAATATAACTGATAACTCTTCTCTTTCATGTTTGGTGTTTTCCAGAGCCAGAGAAGATTCAAGGAGATGGCATTTAAATATACCCTTGAATCTTCTCCAGTCATTAACACTGACATGCCCTGAAGCAATAAATTATTTCCTTTTTAAATCTAGGTCCCGACTAAGCAATGTTCCCCAGAAGGATCTGAAACAGAATCATTCTAAGGGCAGGTGTCTAAGGGAAACAGCTGTCAGGGGCTATTTCCCTTGAGATTATATCTCAAATATAGCAGAGGGGAGGAAATCTAGAGATGCAGGAACCATTCGGTAAGCTTTGCATATTTTTCCCACTCCTTCAAGTATAATTGATACCATACGTGTTTGTCATTGTCTCACCCTTTAGAAATCTTAGGTGAGAAATTGGCAAGAATCTTAAAAACCTAATCCAATGGGATCCCCTCACTTTACAGTGAGGAGGAATTCATAGAAATTTTATCATCTGCCATGAGTCTTAATATCAATTATATAAAATGAAAATGAAAAAATCATTTGTATAAAGATTTCAGAGAATTATTCAATCAATAAGCATTTACTAAGTACTTATGTACCAGGAATTATGTTGAATATTTTGTTGTTGTTAATCATTTTTCGGGAATATCTAATTCTTCATGACCTCATTTGGGATTTATTTGGCAAAATACTGGAGTCGTTTTCAATTTCCTTCTCCACCTCATTTTACAGTTAAGGAAACCAAGGGCAATGGCGTTTAAATGACTTGCCCAGAGTCACAGAATGAGGAAATGTCCAAGGCCAGATTTAATGTAGGTCTTCCTGACTTCAGGCCTGGCATTTATCTATCTTCTGAGCCACCAGGATGCCCTTGTTGAAAACTAGGGATATAATAATCAGCAAATCGCAAGCGCCTCTAAACAATCAGGTATTTTAATGGAGGCTATAATAATGAAAGCTAGCATTTGTGTAACTCTTTTAAGATTTATAATATACTTTAACATATATTATCCCATCTGAACCTCAAACCCTGTAAAATGTAAATTATTATCCCCATTTCACAACCATGAAAACTGAAGCTAAGGTAGGTTAAGTGGCTTGTTCCCCAGTGTCACACAGCTTATGAGTATCTGAAGCAGCATTTTCACTGAGATTTTCCTGACTCCAAGACCAGTACTCTCTCCATTCAGGCACCTAGCTGCCATGTACATATAAAACTATAAATATAATTTTATTAAATATATGTATGTATATATATGTGTGTGTATGTATACATACAAACATATATATGTGTATATATACATATATATGTGTGTATATATATATATATATATATATATATATATATATATATATATATATATATATATAATTACAAGGTTTGGGGAGGGACTTGGGGGTTAGAAGAGCTTAGTGGATAAGCTGGAGTTTGAGTTGAGTCTTGATAGAAAGTCAGGAATTTCAAGCAGTGGAAATGAGAAAATTTCAACCAGCTAAAGACATGGAGACTAAATAATGTTTAGGAATTTGTATAACAGCAAGCACTAATTAGGCTGGTTTGCAAAATATATGGAGAAGAGAAACATGTAAAAAGACTATAAAGGATAGAAAAGAGAAAAGGAAATAATAAGCAGTTGTATTGCATCTATTATGTGCCAAGCTTTATAAATACTATCTCATTTGATTTTGAGAAAAATAGGAAGGTGCTGGCTTGTGACAAAATTTAAATGTAAAATAGAGGAATCTATATTAGATTCTGAAGGATGAATTACTAAGTCTGCCATTGGAAGGTTGGCTTTGTTTTGTTGAGGGGAGTAAGAAAGGATAACCAGACTTGTCACTTTGGTGACTGAATGATGAATTAAGAATGAGGAAAGGCTATTTATAAATTTATTTGTATATTTTAAATCGTTTTATTTCATTATCTTATGTTATACATAGCACTATCTATAATAGTAAATAAATGAATAATTGAAATGCTCAATAATAAGATCTCATAGATTAATAGATTTAGAACCGAAATGTTCCTGAGATGTCATCTAGCCTGACCCTCTTGTTTTATACATGAAACACGATGTCCAGAGGTAAAGTGATTTGCCCAAAGACACAATAGATAATAAGTGGTAGAGTTGAGATTCAAATGTAGCACTTCTGATTCTAAATTAAGTATTATTTTTAAAATTAAATAAATTAAGTAAGTACTATTTCCTCTCTGCAAGGAATGGCTAAGCAACTTATGATATATTAAAATTCAATTTCACAAGGATTCATTAAGCATACATATCAGGAGAGTCAGCTAGGTGGCACAGGTGAAAATAAAATTGCCTCTGTCTTCAAGGAGTTTGTGTCCTAGTGCAGAAGAGGAACTTTTCCTTTTAAACATTTTGCTAATTGTGTTTCAATGTAATTGTTTCTCCTTATAATCTTCCATATTTTATTTTATACATTTAAATATATTATTCTGAGAAGGCAGACATAGGTTTTATCAGCATGACAAAAAGACACAAAATTTTAGGAACCTGGAGAATACAACATGTACAATAACAACACAAGCAAAAATAAGAAAGTGCTGAAGTGGGCAAAGTAGGAGGTGGTTAAGAGAGGTTTCATCTAAAAAATGGCATCTAAGGTGTGGAGTAGTTAAATGGCTCAAAGGATAGAGTGTCTGGCCTGAAATCAGGAAGGCTGACTCTCATCTCAGACAGTAGCTGTGTGACCCTGGGCAAATCACTTAACCCCATTTGCCTCACTTTTCTCATCTGTAAAATTAGCTGAAGAAAATAACTACTAGTATCTTTGCCAAGAAAACCCCAAATGAGGTAGAGTGTAAAGAACTAGAACTGAGCAATGCACTTGGATAATGAAGCATGTGAGACTAATTGCCAATTGGATAGCTCCCTATTAACTTGTTTGAAGGTTGACCCTCCCCAGCTGTTCTGTGCTGACTTGATTGGTGGGACAAAGAGGGGGAAGTGACATGTGTGGGAGGAGGAGGAGGAAGAGGAAATTGAGATGCAGAGGCTGAGTCGGTTTGTCCTGGCGTTTGAGGGAGGCAGGTGTGTGTGAGATTGCTAGACCTAACCCTTGACCTTGACTGTAAAAGATCAAGAAGACATTTAGTGATCCTGACTCCGGCTGATTTCTGGGAAGACAGAGTTCCAGCAGTAGAGTCAGACCAAGACTGAAAACAAGTAAACAACAACTTGAAATGTGCTTTGAAGAAAATTAAAGATGATTTTATGAAATAGAATGTTTTTCAAAAATGAAAATGATTTTGTTAAAAAAAAAAAAAAAAGAGAGAGAGAGAGGCAGGAGCTGAAATGTCATATATGGAGAAGTTGGAATAAAGAAAGTAATATAAAATAAGCCTGAAAAGGAAGGTAAGAGTCAGACTGAGTACTATAGTGCATAATTTTTTCCCTCAAGGCAGTGGAGAATCAATGAATATTTTTGAGCATAGAGTGAGATGCTTAGATCAGTGATATAGCCCAGTGATTCTTAAAGTATAGTCCAGGGAATCCTGGAGGGTATCTGAAACCCATTCAGGGGGGTCTACAAATTCACTATTAGTTTTTCTTTCTATTATAGTAAATATCTATAAATATAATCCACATAAACTCAATTTTAATAGTATAAAGATAATGAGAATAAAAGTTTCAGAACTACTAGTCTTGAAAAGGGCTTGATAAATGATCATTGATTCCCTTTTAGCTTTAGCTGTGTGAACTATAGATTTGAGAGGGGAGGAAGACCAATTTGGAGACTATTGAAATAGTCTAAGGGCACAGTGGATAGAATACTAGTCTGATTTCAAATCCAGCCTCAGACAGACACAACACTTACTAGCAATGTGACTCTGGGCAAGTCACTTAATTCCAATTGCCTTGGCCCTTAAAGGAAGGGAGGGAGGGAAGGAAGGAAGGAAGGAAGGAAGGAAGGAAGGAAGGAAGGAAGGAAGGAAGGAAGGAAGGAAGGAAGGAAGGAAGGAAGGAAGGAAGGAAGGAAGGAAGGAAGGAAGGAAGGAAGGAAGGAAGGAAGGAAGGAAGGAAGGAAGGAAGGAAGGAAGGAAGGAAAGGAAAGAAGGAAGGAAGGAAGGAAGGAAGGAAGGAAGGAAGGAAGGAAGGAAGGAAAGGAAGGAAGGAAGGAAGGAAGGAAGGAAAGGAAGGAAGGAAGGAAGGAAGGAAGGAAGGAAGGAAGGAAGGAAGGAAGGAAGGAAGGAAGGAAGGAAGGAAGGAAGGAAGGAAGGAAGGAAGGAAGGAAGGAAGGAAGGAAGGAAGGAAGAAGTGTTTATGCATGTCCAAGTCTTTATGATTTGGTCTGATGAGAAGAGTTGACAGCAGAGTGCGCTTCCTAAGAGCAGAAGCAAATAGAACTAGGAAAGAAGATGAGATCCTTCTAAAGATGAAAATTAAGAGTACAGGGAAAGTAGATCTTCAAGACACAATGTACAACTCAATCATGGCTTCACAATTAAGCTCACCTGAGGGGAAAGTGCAACATCTAGTTAAAATTGAACTAAATTCAATATGAACCCAGAATAAAGATTGTGTGAGGAAAAGGACTGATGGAAGACATTATGGAGGTAGAAGCAAAAAATTTGGCAACTGGTTGAATTTGAGGGTTAAGAAGAAAAAATAAAGAAGGCGGAGCCAAGATGGCAGAGAAGATACATGCTTCATTCTAAGCTCCTCTTCTACCCTCACTACTAATTACTAAATTCAGACTTAGAAATAGTGCTTGACTGGTAAAATCCACAAATATTGGGAGTACAACAGATTTCCAGATAAAGATAATCTGGAAGATCACCAGAAAAGATCGCCCTGATTGGTGGGAGTAGGCTAACTCAAGGAGGGAGACTAGCACACTGAGTGGACAGGGGCAGGAGTGGTCTCCATGGGTAGAAAATCTATAGGGAGGTCTCTACCACAGGTTGGCTACTCTGCTTTAGTTGCAAAGCAATAGATCAGCAGAAAAGTTAAAGCCAAAGGTAGCGTGTACTCCAAAAAATGCCAGAATCTAACAGATCTGGCTACACTCACCCAAAATCGGAAATGACTCAGCACAGACCACAGTATAGCTGTGCAGCCCTATTCTGCAGCGCAGAGCTTTTGCCCAGGGCAGCCACAAATCTGCATAGCAGGGAGGATCTGTTGGGGCAGCCACAAATCCACAGTAACAGGGCTCTTCCCAGGACAGAGACACTTCTGCTGCAAGACTCTTCTCAGGGTACTTCCACAGCTCAGCCACTCTTAGCTACCTGTTTGCAGGACAGCTACTGTCCATATATCTATCCCTGCTCTGCAGAGGAAGCTGGTGCTCTCCTTGCTCTGAAGGCAGACCCTACAGGCTTTAAAAAAAAATGAGTAAAAAATCAAATGGACTATCAATAGCTTCTATACAGAAAGAGAGCAGGTTTTTAACTCCAAGGAGACTAATAGCAGACAATCTCCAGACAAAACCCCAAAGGGAGATGTAACCTGATCCCCATCACACAAGGCTCTCCTAGAAGAAATTATAAAGAATCTTAAAGAGAGCTAGAAGAAAAATTGAGAAAGGAAAGAGAAACTCTGCAAGAAAGTACAGAAAAGGCATATAATGCACTTAAAGAAAATTTTGATAAAATGGAAAAAGAAAATAATTCAGTAAAAAAAAAAAAAATTAGTGAAATGGAAAAAATTTCCATAGAGCAAAACAACTCATTTAAAAACCCAATTGGACACATACAAAAAGAAATTTAAAAAGCTAATGAGGAAAATAACTATATACAAAAAGAAGTAAAAAAAGCTAATGAAGAAAATAACTCATAAAAAATCAGAACTGAACAATAGAAATGAATGATTTGTTGAGACATCAAGTATCACTCAAGCAAAACCAAAAAAATGAAAAAATAGAAAAAGTGTTAAATATCTACTTGGAAAAGCAACAGACCTGGAAAATAGATCTAGGAAAGATAATCTGAGGATTATTTGACTTCCTGAAAATTATGATGAAAAAAAAGAACCTAGATTCTATTTTACAGGAAGTCATCAAAGAGAACTGCCCAGATATAATAGAAGCAGAAGGTAAAATAGGCATTGAAAGAATTCATCGAACACCTTCTGAAAGAGACTCTAAAATAAAAACTCCAAGGAATATTGTGGCTAATCACCATGGCCAAGTAGGATTTATATCAAGAATGCAGGGCTGGTTTAATATTAGGAAAACTATTAGTATAATATTATGAAAACTAGTAAAATAATCAATTATATCAATAACCAAATTAATAAAAACAATATGATCATCTCAATAGATGCAGAAAAAGCATTTGATAAAATCCAACATCCATTCCTATTAAAAAAAAACACTTGAGAGTATAGGAATGGACTTTTCCTTAAAATAATCAGTAGCATCTATTTAAAACCATCAGTAAGCATCATATGTAATGGGGATAAACTGGAACCTTTCCTAGTAAGATCAGGAGTGAAACAAGGTTGCCCACTATCACCATTACTATTCAATATTGTATTAGAAATGCTAGCTTTGGCAATAAGAGATGAGAAAGAGATTAAAGGAATTAGAGTGGGTAATGAGGAAACCAAACTATCACTCTTTGCAGATGATATGGTGGTATACTTACAGAACCCCAGAGATTCTACTAAAAAGCTATTAGAAATAATCCACACCTTTAACAAAGTTGCAGGATACAAAATAAACCCACATAAGTCATCAGCATTCTTATATATCATTAACAAAATCCAACAGTTAGAGTTACAAAGAGAAATTCCATTTAAAGTAATTGCTAATAGTATAAAATATTTGGGAATCTATCTGCCAAGGTAAAGTCAGGAATTCTATGAGCAAAACTACAAAACACTTTCCACACAAATAAAGTCAGATCTAACCAATTGGAAAAATGTTAAGTGCTCTTGGATAGGGCGAGCAAATATAATAAAGATAACAATACTACCTAAACTAATCTATTTATTTAATACTATACCAATCAGACTCCCAAAAAAACTATATTAATGACCTAGAAAAAATAACAAAATTCATCTGGAAGAACAAAAGGTCAAGACCTTCAAAGGGACTAATGAAAAAAAAAAAAAAATCAAATGAAAGTGGCCTAGCTGTACCTGATCTAAAACTATATTATAAAGCAGTGGTTACCAAAACCATTTGATATTGGCTAAGAAACAGACTAGTTGATCAATGAAATAGCTTAGGTTCAAAGGACAAAATAGTCAACTTTAAATCTAGTGTTTCACAAAACCAAAGATCCCAGCTTTTGGGATAAGAATTTACTGTTTGACAAAAACTTCTGGGAAAATTGGAAATTAGTATCGCAGAAACTAGGCATTGACCCACACTTAACACTGAACATCAAGATGAGGTAAAAATGAGTTCATTATTTAGGCATAAAGAATGAGATTATAAATAAATTAGAACAACATAGGAGAGTTCTCTCAAGTCTCTCAGACTTGTGGAGAAAAGAAGGAATTTGTGACCAAAGAAGAACTAGAGATCATTATTGATCAGAAAATAGAAAAATTTGATTTTATCAAATTGAAAACTTTTGTACAAATAAAACTAATGCAGACAAGATTAGAAGGGAAACAATAAATTGAGAAAACATTTTTACAGTCAAAGGTTCTGATAAAGGCCTCATCTCCAAATATATATAGAGAATTGACTCTAATTTATAAGAAATCAAGCCATTCTCCAATTGACAAATGGTCAAAGGATATGAACAGACAATTTTCAGATGAAGAAATTGAAACTTTCTAGCCATATGAAAAGGATGCTCCAAGTCATTATTAATCAGAGAAATACAAATTAAGACAACTCTAAGATACCACTATACATCTCTCAGATTGGCTGAGATGACAGGAAAAGATAATGGTGAATGTTGGAGGGGATGTGGGCAAACTGGGGCACTGATGCATTGTTGTTGGAGTTGTGAACACATCCAGCCATTCTAGAGAGCGATTTGGAACTATGCTCAAAAAGTTATCAAACTGTGCATACCCTTTGATCCAGCAGTGTTACTACTGGGCTTATATCCCAAAGAAAATCTTAAAGAAGGGAAAGGGACCTATATGTGCAAGAATGTTTGTGGCAGCCCTCTTTGTAGTGGCCAAAAACTGGAAATTGAGTGCATGCCCATTAATTGGAAAATGGCTGAATAAATTGTGATATATGAATGTTATGGAATATTATTCTGTAAGAAATGACCAACAGGATGATTTCAGAAAGGCCTGGAGAGACTTACATGAACTGATGCTGTGTGAAAAGAGCAGGACCAGGAGATCATTATATACTTCAACAACAATACCGCATGATGATCAATTCTGATGGATATGACTCTCTTCAACAATGAGATGAACCAAATCAGTTCCATTTGTTCAATAATGACTAGAACCAACCACACCCAGCAAAAGAACTCTGGTAAATGAGTGTGAACCATTACATAGCATTTCCAATCCCTCTGTTTTTGTCTGCTTGCATTTTGATTTCCTTCACAGGTTAAATGTACATTATTTCAAAGTCCAAATTCTTCTTATGCAGCAAAATAACTGTATGGCTATATATACATATATTGTATTTAACTTATACTTTAACATATTTAACATGGATTGGTTTACCTGCCATCTGGGGGAGGGGGTGGAGGGGAAAAATTGGAACAAAAGGCTTTGCAACTGTCAATGCTGAAAAATTACCCATGAATATATCTTGTAAATAAAAAGCTATTTTAAAAAATAAAATAAAAGGAAGCCAATGGCTTGAAGATTAAAAAAAAAACCTTTTTTGGAACTTTAACTTGCTGACAGCATAATAAACCTTTGCCCCTTAAAAAAAAAAAAAAGAAGAAGAAGAAGAAAGAAAGAAAGAAAGAAAAAACCTAAAGATGACTCCTTGAGAAGGGTTATGGTACTTCATCAGAAAAAGAGACATTTGGAATAGTGTTGGGTTTGAGGAGAAATATGAGTTTCATTTTGGACATTTTCAATTGGGGATGCCAATGTGACAGTCTGGTAAAAATGCCAAAAGATTTGTTTTGGTAAATCAGGATTGAAAGTTAAGAGGAAAGATTAGGTCTGGAGATACAGATCTGAGATCATCTACGTAAAAAGAATTGAATTCATGGGGCTTGTGAGATCAAGGAAGAAAATTTAGAAAGAAGAAGAGTTCAAGTCAGATCCTTGGAGATGTCCATTTTTATCAGACAGGAAGAAAATAATAATTTAGCAAAAGATTGCTCAAAATGTGAGGACAATAGAATACTACAAAATTAAATGCTGTTCACATATATAAAGATGATTATTATTATTTGTACTTATAAACCATGAAAAATCAAGTGTGTACTGATTAAAACATACAAACATGTGGGCTTTAATTAACAAGAAAGATAATTTAAAGTAGCATGAATGAAACTTAATGTTTGGTATGTCTTTTTTATTTAGTGTTAATTAAACAAGAAAAATTATTTTAAATTAATGAAAAAGTTCTGATAGGTTTACCCCGAAGTAAAATTATTAAAAGATAAGTTCACTCTGAATTAGCAAGAATACAAAATAGGCAACATCATAGGATTCAGTGATTGCAAATTTATGTGAATAGCCAATGTGTTGAAATGATAGCATACACTTCCTTTTCAAGACCACCAAACAGCAAAATAAGTTATGGGCATTAAAATGTCCTGAGAACTTAAAATAATCATTTGGATGAGGTGAAAAGGTAAGAATATTACAAGCATAAAGGGATGGAAGTGATTAAATCAGCAATTCTTGTTTCAAGAAAATACTCCCAATGTCTCATGTAAAATTATGTGTTAAAATAGTTGTTTGTCAAGTTGAAATTTAACATTTCCTGGCCTAGGACAGTATCCAATACCCAAGGTGAAAGTACAAGGCATAAATATAAAATCCTAAGTTGTTGAAATAAATTATCCACACATCTAAAGCAAATGTACAGATTGAAATTGCCATCTAAACAATTAGAGTTTTATTAAAGTAATGATATGTATACTTCACTTGGGCCATATCTCAAAAAATTATTTTAAGTGCAAAATGGAAAAAATTTATGCATTATCTCCTATTAAGTGTTACTATTTGTTTTCATATCCTGACATCCCCCACTTTTCCAGATGCTACCAACTTTAAAGGTTTGAAGCACTGTTTTCATATTCTATAACAGTCAACTGTGACCTTTAATTGTTGAGTCATTTTTAGCCAGAGTTGATATCTTACTGGGATATTCACCCCCCTCCAAAAAAAAGCCCTGGAGGCAAGCTCAGAAAATGAAATTCTCAATAACTGAAACTAAAAATATAGAATTGCAATAACCCAACCTCCATTGAGATTTGGAACTCTAGGACCCACTTCAAGCTCCAGTTCATCCTAGATGTTGCTGTTGAAATACCAACCCACCTGTTTTTATAAGGTCACTTGGTGGCTCAAGAGCTAAGATTGGCTTGCTATCACCTCAAATATATTTAAGTATCTCATCCAGCTGTCAAAAGTACTTCAACCAAAAACTATCCATACTTTCATTTCAAGAATTCTAGGATCATAGAATTAAAAGGGGCTTCAGAGGTCACCATTCTTTTAGGAATAAGCTCAAAAAGGTAAATTAATGTGTCCAAAGGCACAATGTCAATAAATGATGGAGCCCAGACTGAAACTATATCTAGAGATTGCAAAAGTACAATGCCCTTTACTTTCCCTCTTACCCAATCTCTTGATTAGCTTGGGTCAACCTGACCTCTCCCATCATGGGAAACCTTCTAATTCTCATCTTTCCATCATGATGCATTCCTCTCTCCATTTAGAAAGCTCTTCTGCTACCTTTGTCCCAGTCTATCTCACTTCTTACAAAGCACAATTCAAACCTAAGGTGCCACCTAAATCCATTCTCATCATTCTCTTCCTGTTTGTTTCCCTGGGTCCCTATCCCTAGTAACAGCAAGAATATGTAATGATCAATTTGCTAGACTTGCCTCTTCTCAGCAATGCAGTGATCCAAGACAATTCCAATCAACTTGCAAAGGAAAATGCCATCCACATTCAGAAGAACTATGAAGACTGAATGTGGATGTGAGCATACTATTTTTCACCTTTTTGGGGGTTTGCTTTTTCTCTTTTGTTCTGATTTTTCTTTCACAATATAATAAATATAGAAATATGTTTAAAACAATTGTACATATATAATCTATATCAGATTGCTTGCTGTCTTGAGGAGGGGGAAGGGGAAAATAAGAACTTATCTTACAAAAAATCAGTGTTGAAAAATATCTTTATATTAATTGGAAAAATGAAATACTATTGAAAAAAATAAATTTTAAAATTTAAGTAAAACAGAAGGAAGGAAAGAAATAGAGACACTGTTGGATCAAAGGGTAGGCACAGTTTGATATCCCTTTGGGCATAGTTCTATATTGCTCTCCAGAATGGTTGGATCAATTCACAATTTCACCAATAATGTATTAAGTGTCCCAGTTTTCTCAGGTCCCTTCCACCATTTATCATTATTTTTTTCTATCATCTTAGCCAATCTGAGAAGTGTGTAGTGGTACTTGAGAAGTTTTCATTTGTGTTCCTTTGGTCAATAATGGTTTGGAGCATTTTTTCATTTCTTCATCAGAAAATTTTATTTGTATCCTTTGAGCATTTATTAATTGGAGAATGGCTTATATTCTTATAAATTTGAGTCAATTCTCTAAATATTTTAGAAATGAGGCCTTTATCAGAACTCTTGGATATAAAATATTTTTGAGTGGGAACTTTTCTTAATGATGATAAGAAAAGTTATTATTATTAACAGAGCCTCATGCTGGTAACTTATTGGGTACTTAGTATTATCCAGTCTCCTCCTAAGTAGATTTTCCCCAAATACAGAGTTAACTATAAAACAAACAAAAATCTTATCCTTTCTTTTTCCTTCTACTTAGCACAGTGTTTCACACATAGGAGGCTCTTAAGAAATGCTTATTAGCTAAGTTCTAGACTTTTCTGCAATAGTGATGAGACTCTGAGTAGCCTACCCACTGAGTGGTAACAGAACCTTTCATAATAATTAGTCACTCAGCCTATAAGCTATGAAACATATTCACACTTTGCTTCTCTGGCTCCAACTAATGAATTTAGCTGAATCCTAAAGAGAAGAGGAAAAAGGCTGCCAAGACTGCCACTAGCTCTAGGACTGTCACTATCTGGTCCTCTGATTCAGAAGTAAAAGTAGGATGGGTGACTGGATTTTAATTAATAGCTGAGCATTCTAGCACTGAAAATTGTTGTGCTTTTCACTTAAAAAGTAGGATTGTAGGCCTACTTTAAAATGAATTGAATGATCTTCCTCTTCTCTTCCTATTTAAAAAAAAAAAAAAAACCTAAACCTAACCTGAACTCCAATAGACTTGGGATGGAAAAATAGTAATTGCATCCAGAGAGAAAAGTATGGAGATTGAATGTGGATTAAAACTAAGTATTTTCACTTTTTGTTTATTTATTTGTCTCTTGTGGGTT